>NC_090745.1:27894763-27927263 GCF_036898095.1 Palaemon carinicauda
TATTTGATTTTTTTTCGTTTGCCAAATCGAGAGAGAGAGAGAGAGAGAGAGAGAGAGAGAGAGAGAGAGAGAGAGAGAGAGAGAGAGAGAGAGAGAGAGAGAGATGACTGTTTGTTATGAGAATGACTGTTGTTATAATTCAGGTTGTTTTTTTTATGCTTTTAGCTAGGTTAGGACAGTGGTGAATGTCTTTGGCGAATGCTTTTTTTTTTTTATTTGACTGCACCAAGAGTCAGTTCTGTGTGATTTGAGTGCTGGATTTAATTTATATTTTTTTTTACCAGCGTGGAAGTGTTTACTGTATTTATTTCTAAAGTAAGTAATTTTATTTATCTCTGCTAGGAGTGATTCGGTATAATAGAAACAGTTTATTATTCATCTTTGATTATAGTGCGTTAGTTTAGTTAGCTAGGAGTGTTCGTAAGTGGTTTTATTTTTCATTTTTGCAGGTCTTAATTCCTCCTTTGGACTCCTTTGGAGAGATCAAATTGAGTTTTGAATGCTGATAAATTGTTGCTGACCTGGATTGTGTTTAAGGAACTGATCAGATTGTTCTGTAGATCTGGATGATATCGATGCCGTAACGATAATGCCTTTTTGAGGGAATTTCTTTGAATTATTGATGATGAGGATGATGATAATGATAACGCTCACGACCCAAAGCAATTAAAGCAGTTGTGTATTGATATTTGTCAGTGTTCCGGCTGCTACAGAGTTGTGGTTGTGGGCTATAAAAGACTGTTGGCCCTTGTGTGGATGAAGGTGTCCACTCAGAAACATATATAATATTTACGTATATATTTGTGGTTGAAGTGAATTTTAGTTTTAAGTTTTGTTAGTTTTTCATGGGGTTATTTGAATGTGTTTTCCATTTACAATAGGTTAAGATTGTAGTACTAAGTTGTGATTATTTTTTGGGTATGGAATATGGTTGGCTATTTTTAGTATTAAGTGATTGTTATAGTTTTAAGAAATATAGTTTTAAGGTTATATTTTATTTTTATGTCCTTTTTGTCCAAGAGTCCCGCTGCCGATAACGTAAGGGGAAAGTCTGTATTAAGGAGAAATTTGTCAGTTATTCAAGGGTGGGGGGGTTGTTCTTGTGACATCATGCCACAGCTGATTATCACTTTGGTGATAGTGTCTCCAGCCATTTCCTTATCCTTTATCCAGACAAGCAGCAATCTCTCCATCTCATCGTGGGTGTGGCTCCTCTTGCTGAAGAAAACAGTCACATCCTTAGAAGGTGTTGCTGCTTTGATGGCTTTCTTCTGCTTTAGGGTCGTTCCTATTGTAGACAGATTTCGGCCATATTCCTTCGCGATCATACTTAACCGAAGGTCAACCTCGTATTTCTTGATTATTTCCATCTTCGTTTCCATAGAAAGCATCATCCTCTTCTTTCTCTGGACATCAGCAACTTTCTTTGGACCCATGGCTAATAACATAATATATTATCACACACGATACAGTAAATACAGTAGTTACGAAAGTGAAATCAAAATCACAAACACTAAGTCAATGCGTACGATACCATTGCTAAAACGAAATGGAAGAGGAACGCCAATGCGTAGATGCATGATGGGATACATTACAGTAGATGCTGACCAATAGTAGAGCATGATCTTTTGATAGTAACTATTACCAGAGTAGGGAGATAACCAATGGGAGCGCAGGAGGATGGTGGTGAGTTTTCAGGCTGGCAGCGCTCTAATTTTAAAATCAGTCTCGGACACGGTCAGGATCTCGTACAGTACCTCACCTCCTTTCATCCGAAACATTTTTCGTGATGCAAGTCGTAAAATTCTTTGTATCTCGTTTCACAGAGTGAAAATTTCGTAAGCAGATTCTTTCGTGTTGAGAGGTATCACTGTACTGGGATGGGTTACCACCCGGGAACCTCAAGGGTGGGTGGTAACAACTCTTATCCATCTAGCCAATACAAGATGGAGTTGGACCTGAGACAGCTCTTTTGGCCCCTGTTACCCAGTTCATTGTGGGCAAGGAAATTTTCCTAGCAGTAATCCCGACCAGGCGTACTTAGGTAGTGGGCTTCGAGGGACCTGCTTTTCCCTCGGTTAGCCATCTATGTCGTGACCCTGGCGGAAGTCTCAAATAGTTGTCAATCTAGGACGCCTTATGTCCAGAAGTGCTAGAGTACTGTTAATCAGTACAGGGTTATCAGGCACCACTTTTAAAGGGAGATCCATTCCAGAAGGGCATCGACAGACTGGTCGAGGATCCTCATGGCTCTGCTGTGGTAGCAAGCACAATAGCACGTAGACCCTTTATTCTTGCTTGCAGAGATATCAAGAGAATGGTTCCCTTCTCTCCTGAGTAGCCCATACAACCATAGTCAGGGATTCACCACGATCACTTGTGCCCCTACGACTTCTCTCATGGAGGCTATACAATATCTTCCCTCTTAGGGAGGAGTTTTGCAAGTAATTACGAAAAGGATGGCTGGATATCCCCGTATGTCGTTGTTCGCCTTTCATCAAGCGAGGAGGTTTTCTGCTAAGATTGAGGTTGTTACAGAGGCTTCTCACTGCTCGATATCTCTCCTCGGGACAGGGAGCTTGCTTCCTCAGAGAGGAAAGACCCCGTATGGTCTCAACCATGATAGATTACTGTTGAGATTTGAATATTGGTTATCGGTTTGAATGGAGTCAACTTTGCAGCAACGGAAGTGTCTCGTCATTCAGTGTCAAACTTGCTAGTCCCTAATCAGAAGTTAGACCCTCTCCTCGGAGCGTAGTTCTTGGACCACACTCCTAATTAGTAGTACTTCATACCTCTAATCAGCCTTCAGATTAGGACCTGACTCACAGCAAGGTTTTTCTCCTCACCTTGACCTCCATGAAAAGGTCTCTTCTAAACATACCAAAACATTTGAGGGTAGTCTAGTAACACTTGACTTTTTACCTAAATCTGTTGCTGTGGTGGATTTTGGGATCGGGCTCTTCCATATGGAGAGTTTCCATTCTGTAATTGATGACCCAGATCAATTGTAACTTTGCCCTGTAAGAGTGCGGAAGAAATTTCTTAAATGGACTACAAGAACTCTCCACAGGACAGTAGACTTCAACATATGTAGCAAGGTTTTTCTCCTTCTCACCTTGACCTCCATGATGAGGACCAGCAAAAGATATGGTCTCATCTAAACATACCAAAGCATTGGGGGGAAGTCTAGTAACACTCGACTTACATCCTGAGTCTGTTGCCAAGACTTGGACTTTGGCTGTAGTGGGTCCTGGAGTCAGGCTCTTTTTTATGGAGAGTCTCCGTTCTGTAACTGATGACCCAGATCAATTGTTGCTTTGCCCTGTAAGAGCATGGAGGAAATTTCTCAAACAGACTACAAAAGCTCATCCACAGGTCAGTCAATAGACTCATCGTCAACATAGGGAGAGTCAAAGTAGAATATTTGATCTCTTCCTGAGCCAAGTAAGTAATAGAAAGAGCCCTACTTAGACTCCAATCCTCTTGACTGTAGACTTAGAGCTTATGATGTCAGGGGTGTTAGCACACCCCTGCCGTTAGAAAGAAATTTTATGTAACACAGGCTTTACAAGCAGGCACGTGGAACTGTCACACAACGTTCACAGCCCATTACTTGCCAGACATAACACACAGGAACCTAGATACCTTCACTTTAGGTCCTGTGGTTGCTGCACAAAGCATTGTCATGAACAACTCTGCTCTTTTGTAGGATAAGTAACAGTTGGTTGAGGACAGATCTTACCTGGTTGTAAGGCTAGAATAAATGTGCAAGTGACTGGCCTCTTCATCTTTTTCATTCTCCCCTCTCTTGGGGTTTAGCATCCAAAGAATCTGCAAGCTGACCTCCTCTGACTGCGAGTGGGTATCGTTGTCCCTTGCTTAATCTGACACTGTACGTGTATTAAGTATTTATGTCCCCGACCACCTGGCGAGGTATGAGTCGGGCAACGTTTAGTGTAAGTGTGGAGCTTATCTCCAAGGTAATACTTACCTGGTTGAGTCATGAGAGCTTAGTTCTCTCGCCTTTGCACAAAGTGCTCAGGCCGTTAGTTCTCAAGATTTTGAAAGTTAGCGAGGTGATGGTACGCTCTCCACAGCTCTTACGAAGCACAGAGTCGTGCCCCAGGTCAGTTACCAGCCAGTTGGTATAGGAGTTCCACCCACCTAAATGTGAGTCTCCATAGTAAAGAGCTGAAAGGTTTGTACAGTATTTGCTGGCAAAACAAATGACAAATTTGGAAATCATTTTTATTTTTCCTAGCCATACAAATCTGAAGCTCTTTACACATACTGATCCGCCGTCACTTACCCCCGAAAGCCCTGCCTGCAATTGCAAAGGGGCTTGTTTTGGCTACTGCATGTTTGAATGGGGTGGTTGGTCCTATCCTTCGCTACCCCCTCTAACTAGCAGTGGGTATAGCTATGCCTTGGTGAAGGTCATTTACTGGTTTCAGTTGTCGCCAAAATATATCTCCATAGTTAAGAGGTTCAGGTTTGTCTGGATATGAAAAATACAAATAATTTCCAAATTTATCATGTTTTTACTTAATAAAGAGGCAGGTTTTTAGTAGCCTAGTGAAAATGTCTGACAAGTTTTTTTTTTTTTTTTTTTTTTTTTTTTTTTTTAAGTTCCAGCCTCATTCATAGTTTCATAGCTATTATTAGTGTTTACAACTGTACTATCCTTGTGAGTTATGGAATTGAGTTTTGCGGTGGCTTATAGGTCTACCAGTTGAGTCAGCAACAGCCGTTAACTTGCCATCTCCTGTCCTAGATTAAGGAGCTGTGGGGGCTAGGGTGTTAGTTACTAAATATGCATATGGTCGGTCTCGAGGTCAGCGTGCAATAAGCATAGTTTCCAGTCCCTTACTTTTGCTGCTCATGAGTGACCATTAATATTATAAAAAAATCTAAATTATGCATGTGTATATCATTGTGTATAAAAAAAGACTAGGAAAATTAATGTATTGTATCTAAAAAAAAGTATCAATGTGTAATCTAATCAAAGTACCAAGTTGAAAATGATAAAGCAAGGAAATAAGGCAATCATGCATTACAAAAATAAAATACAAACTGCAATTGCTCCTCTGAAACGGAGGAGCAGCCTGGTCATGTGCAGTGCTGATGGCCATGCTTATATCAGAGGGATTGTTGCTTCCAGGACAAATTTATGGCTAATTCTGAATTATGAATTTGTTGTGTAAATTTTTATTTTTTGCACAGTAAGGGATGTATCTCTTTCAGTGCACAAATACCGTGAGGTGGACCATTCTCTTCATGGGAAGATGCGGCGAATTAATCTGCACTCCTTAGCTAGAAAGTCTGTCAGAGTAACTAGAAAACTGTCTCAGAGGTTTGGTGTACCTCATCAAGCGAAGGTGTGTATTGTTATTTGCTTTATTTGTTTACTTTTTTATATTTATAACAAAACACACATGAAAGTATTGAAACATTTCTGTTTTATGTTAGTTATGTCATTTTTGCTTCTTTCATACTTCTTAATTTGTGCACTATTTCTTAACTGTTTGTTTTATTTTTAGACTTTGAATTCAGAAGTGAAAGAACTTGGAATCAAATTTCGCACTGTCCAGAAAGCGTCAGAAATTTTGGTGAAGAATGTGACATCTTTAGTTGATGCAGTGAGGAATAGGCATTCTACTGAGCTTGTTATTGCAGAGTTATTAGTGGACATATTTCCTGAAGCAGCTGAAGCCCTTAAAGTCAAAGCAACTGTAATGGAATCTTGCAATAAAGCTTTACAGCTTTTTGTAAGTATCTTTCTGATTTTCTTATGTATACAAATCACATTCAATACAGAATATAAATACTCAGTAACAGTGATGGCTAGGTGGCTTTTCTTTTTTATGTTTTTATGTTTATGATTACTATTTCTTGATGAAAAGGATAAACCATCTTAAAGATCCATTCATAAGTAAATATAAGTTACCAAATGTGTATTATCAAAAGCATTAAAATGATGTAGACAGAGCTGAAGTCTTAAGAAAGAGTGACCAGAAGTACTTAATGTGTTAATTTTAATTAAAATCCCCATAAATTTGTGCTCGGATTGGGTGAAGTGTGCCGATAAACTGCTTAAAATGCTCAAATGATGGTACTGGACAGACTAAATTACTGTGTGAAACAAGCAGAATGGTAGGTTGTCAAGTACATTATTACAAAGATTTTTAAGTATTACCCACAAATGAGTGAGATCTTAATCATTCATAGGCAAAATGCTCAGTTTTGATTTCATCCAATCATTAAGTTGTTTTTATGTGACATACAAACCACTGTCCTTTACAGTGATTAGGGAGATTAATTCAGTGCGTGCTGGAGATGGTCGTTAAAGTTGTTAATGAATGATTAGCCAGCTGGTGAAAAGCATGAGCATGGAGCTTTGCCCCCTTTTCTAGTCGGGACAGCTCACTTTTGATTCGGCCACTGACAAGTATGCATATACTGTTTTGTACTATCACCTCCTTAACAAATTTTTTTCTATTTCAGGATGTGAATGCATTCTTGGAGTTGTTATAGAAGCTAAGCAAGATTTGTTCTGACACTTAATACGTACCCTACTCTTTTTATAGGGATTATCTTTCGATGAAGGTGGAAGACTAGCCATAAGACTTTTAAGCGAGGTGGCAACTACCAAACCCGCTAGTTAGCGTGGGGGACCTAGTGAAGGATGGGGGATGCCAGCTACCCCATTCACTCACACACCAGTGTGTCTTAAACCACTTTCTATTTTCGCTTTGCCGAGAACGGACATCTCTGTTCTCTGTCTTCCAATACAGACTTGGCCATTTTACTAATTTCTGAGCGTTTTCTCTTTTCAGGTGTGTGTGTTTCTTCTTCCTGCCATCCATAATGCGGACTTGCCCAGGACCTGAAGGATACTTTTGGGGTACCTTCGTGTCCTTTGCCGAGACCGACCCCCATTTGTTGTGTCTGCCCCGCCGAGGACGGTGTTGTGATCAAGGTAACACCTGCGAGGAGTGTTGGGGCTGGTCTTCCTCTCAGTGGGAGAGATTTGAGTGCCGGCGCAAGTAGAGGTCTAAGAGAGACTCCTTTCCTTCAGGTTTTCCTCAAAAGAGAGGGTCTATCCTACGACATTGTCCATTCAAGGGGATAGGGAGAAGGTAACATTTGGCTTCGTCACTGAGTTTATTGCCAAGACTCAAAATGCAGGAGTAGTGGATCCTAGATTTAGGCCCTTCCAGATTGGGAGTCTTTGTCGTGGAAAAAAATATGAAAATACAAATTATAATTCTTTATTTTTTTATTTCTTGATGTTGGTTTTAATATTTTCTGTTAACTTGTTGTGCTCTTGTCCCTCAACATTGTCTCAAAATTCCTTTCTTTATTTTCTTAGTAGGTATTTGGCAGCACGCCCTACTCCCTGTAGGGCTTGGAGATGGAAGTGAGACTTACAGTTACGCAGCCTAACAGTTCCTGTTTTGTTAACATCCTCCACATTTGGGGCATGTGTATCGTTTGATGGACAAAGCTAATTTTGCCGTCCCCTAGTAAAAATGAGGTTTGAAAAACCAGTATACCTGACAGACAGTAAATATGGAGCTTGTGAGATTATGCTGGATGAACTTGAGAGGGCCAAGTTTGACCTCGCTGATAGTGTTGACTATTTTATTACTACTTATTGTTGCATAATTACTGGTGGTCTTTATTGAATATTGAACAGAGTTTTAATCGAAGGGAAAAAATGGCAGAGAAAGATATGGTATTTGCTATGGTGTAAGGTAGTCTTACTGTAGAGATTTTATGTAATCTATGAAGTATCTTGCCAGGGGTTGCCATGTGAAGGGTGCATTATGATTTATGTGTTGTATAAAGATTTCATGGTTGTGATCACTATTTGAGTTATTTTTTGAGAGAAAATCTACGTCACAACCCTAATGGCCATGTTAAATCTAACAAAGGTGTCTTCCTAAGAAATTAAAGGAATAATCATAGTTTGCTTTTCTATGAATGACTAAAGCCTACCTGGAAGAGGCTATATAATTTATCATTGAACTATTTTGAACACATCTGCTCCTATGTACTACTAGTGTGTGTCCTCAAATTGGAAAGCTTTGTTTTAAACCTCCATTCCAAAAGGTTTAAATTCTGTCCAGTGTTCTTTGGTATTTAGCCCTGTTAAAAGCTGCATTTAGATCCATCCACGTTGTATATTTAATTATATAGTGTAGGTTTTGCCTCTAGAACCTGATGAGATGGTAACTTGTAGGACTTGTGTACAATATTTTGTGGGCTCGAGCCATGTCGTCCTGATGGAAGTTCCTTCTGGCAACTTTCTACAGTACAATATTTCTGCGATTGATATTACAAGAGAATTACCGTCGGGTATCATGGGGTTCCAATCCCCGGAAACGACTATCCGAAGATGTCGTGTATAATCAGGTACGTATCCTAAGATAACCATAGATATCTGCACCCCAAACAGACTTTACCTAGTCTAATCCTCTAAAGGGTAGAATAAGTAAGGAGCCGTTACATATCCTATCACCTTCCGTTGCTCCTATACGACCCCAATTCACCATTCTTTTGTACGCAGCTGGTGGCTACAGTGTGGTTGGTTTTTGTGGGCGCTCTTTTCACCTTTTTAGAAATTTGATTTGTGTTATGGCTTCCTCTTCTTCGTCAAAGTTGAGTACCTACCTCTCTTTGTCCTTTGTTTTTGTTAATTTTGTTTTAGCCCCCCTCGGGGACTTATATTTTAGCATTTAGTTTAAGGAAGCCTGAGTGCTTCGAGTCCTGCTAGCAATGGCATCGGGTTTAGTTCCTGATTGCCCTTGTTTCTTGTTTACTAATTTTTTGGGTAAGTTTCAAGTTAGCTAGTCAATGTTTAGCATTACGACGCTTTGGTCTTGATTTTACATAGCATTTACATTGCATTTTATTATTTTAGTGGGTTCGTACCAGTTTCGGCTAGCCTAGACTAGATTCGGTAAGTTTTTTTTTGGAGACGGATTCTCGGTTTTAGTTTTTGGTTTTGAGTTCTGGTTTCGTTGGCAGTGGTTACTTCCCTTGGGAAGATTTTTACTCAGTAATACTAATTTTTGAGTTTTTTTTTACCCACTTTCTGGCGTTTCTCGGTTCTCTGACCATTTTGGCTCTTGGCCATAGTGCTACAAACACCGGAGTCTCTCAGGGGTAGTAAAGCTCAGTTTTGGAGATCGCCTTTGCGAAGGGTGAGCTCATTCTTCTTGTTCAGTTGGTTCGCTGACTGGTTACTGCCTTTTCTTTCAGTCTCTGGGATTCTTCTTTTGTCTTGTTGTATCTGGCCGGGCCTATACTTTAACGGCGTGTCCATCGGTCCACCGTGCTACATATGTTCTCATGCTGGCTTACGGTATGTCTATAGTGTTCCCCTTTGCGAAGGGTGAGCCTTTTTTCCTGTTGGTGTGCTGACAGTTGTATGATGCCGTATCCTAGCCTCTTGAGAATATTGATAAAGTAATTATAATGGTGGTTTTTTTACCTCTTTGTGGTGGGTTTTCCCGTTACTAATATCGAACTTAGATTTATTATGCTGTGTTTTTGCAATTGTGTGTTGAGGCCTAGCTCCTCCGGGGTTCTAGCCTGTTGACCCGGCAGCATTCTCCTTTATAAAAGAGAGTCGTCAGGCTGTTGACAATGCTGGTACTTACAGCTTCGTTGTCTCGGACGGCATTCCTTCTCTGGGGCATATGATAGTGATACGCTTCCATCTAAAACAGTGTGACCTATACTGCCACACTCTTTTTATTTCGACATGATGATTCGGTACAAATTATCATCGTTTCATTTTTCTGCCGTCTTTTCCGACACTGTCGTTGCTGGCGGCAGTTCACGCCTAGTATAGGGTAATGTTATCATGCCCCTGATTTAGGAAGAGCCTTGGGAGATGACGATGTCGTTAACTATCTGTGCTGTTACTGACGGCAAAGATTTTATAACATGATGGCATATGCTTCCCTTCTTAGAGATTGCTTCCTACAAGAGGTTTGCTCTATTTTTTTTTTCACAGACTCATGATTTAACAAAAAGCAATAGGAATAGACAATAAACTATCAGACACTATGGAAATACAGTATTTAAAAACACAAAATTAGATTATCGTCTATTCCTCCCAACACTCCAATAACATACAACATAATAAATTTCATTATTTACAAAAACATTTCAGTATTACAGGTATACAGTCATGATCTATCAAGAAAAAAATTACATTCATTGCAGTCCAAGATCTATCTGAAAGAATACAAAACTCATTGATTTTGGACTACAGGTATTACAGTATAATGAAAATTTATTGAATTTATTATAACTGTCAAGGTCGGTTTACAGTACAACAATTAATACGACAATTATAGAAAGTGTGACATAAATAAAGATTTCCTCACACAACGTGTCCCATTCTCAGCCTTTCAAATACCCCAATGTGGGAATCAAAACATGCCGTAAAAAAGGGTAAATATCAAAACTTCCTTTAAAAACTGTACAAAGATTAATTCAGTGGGAGATTTATAGTTCTTCCTCTGAGTCTCAAAATTCTGTCTCGGAACATGTGCCGGGATTCAGCAATCTGCTGGCGAGCCATATTAATTTCTCGCAGCACTGCAAACAGGCTGAGCTGGCGACTCTCCAGGTACAAGCTGGGTGTCTTTAAACGATCGATAACCTCGCATAACAATTGATGTTTGCGGATGATTGACATTCTTTGAGGTAAACCAGAGACAGAATTCGTAGACCCAGAAGAGGACAATAAAAATCCAGAAAAATCAGGCGATGACTCAAGGCAAAGCTGTGTTTCGGGCGACCCAAACAGTGTTGTAGTGTTCAGGTTAGATACACCTGACTGTGCCACTTCAGCCTCGAGCTCTGACCGGTGTTTTAATCTACCATCGGAATGTAGGAAAGGGTTTGAATTCAAAGGTGACTCAGGAATGAAGGATGGTTTCCTCTCTGTAGTATTTATCTGGTCAGTGAGACGAGGTCTCCACTCCAGGACTTGAGGCTGAACTAAAGGTAGGTCAAGAACAGGACCTTTTGACCTAGTCCATGGGGGACTAAATCCATTAGAGGTGGGATCTTCAGACGACAGTTAGTCGTCACAATTGGGTGGCAAAAAGCCAAGAAAGTCATTATCATGATGAATAGACACTGCCGATTCAGAAACAGGGCTTTCTAAAATATCAGGTCTTGACCAATCTGGAATGGAACTCTTGGAACCAACAGAAAGTAGTTCTAATAACGGAACACTGGAAACTTCCCAGAATTCCCAACTCCCTGGAGGATGAACGACACCTTCCTCTCGGAAAGAAGAAGGTAAGAACTGGGCGTTGGAAATTCAGGCACAGGAGGGTGAACCACCGATTCGGGAGACAAAATTGGGGTTTCACACATTTCAGTGGGACTGTTCTCCCACAGTTGGAGGACCAAACGATCTCGAAACGATTTAGGCTTTAATACAGGAGTCTCATCACAATTTTCTGGAGGATATAACCAAGCATCCAGTCCTTTTTTTCTCTCATAAGTCTCAGCTGGCTTAAGAATGGGCTTAGGCTGAGTAATAGCTCTAGTAGGATGGTAACTTTTCCTCTGTCTTTGGGACTTGTTACAATCGCGGGACAAAAGGTAGGATGCAACTACTGCAGTCACCCCATAGGAGTCGCCATCGCTACTAGAACCAGAACTCTCAGAGACTTCAGAGAAAGTTTGACTATCCTCCACAGGTTCAGTACTATTCTGAGTCTCTGTTTCAGGATCAGGACCCTTCGGATACCAGAGAAAGTGCCTCCTAAGATAAACTGGAGGTTCAAACCAGGCCTTTAACTGGATATGGTGAGCTCTTATCAGTTCACCATCAGGCAGTCTCTGCAGCTCATAGGTGACCTTATTCTCGTGTACCTTGGTAACACGGAGTACCCACTCAAACCTAGAGATGAGCTTGTTAGTCAGGTGTCCCAACAGGTGCACCTTCTTAAGCACCAGAGAACCCTCTTTAAACGGTTTGTACTGAGGATGTCCTTCAGCCCATGGATATCTCGTTTCTGCTGACAGCAATAGGGTACTATCAACATCGTGAGCACCCTTCAGTATGTTCTCAACTGGAGTACAGCCAATCTCAGTGTGGTGTGAATGGTTGTTGCTGAGAACTGCTTGGGATAAGTACTGGTCCCATTTCCGATATTCCCCAGAAATCACCCTTAGTAACTCACTAATGGTACGATTCACCCGTTCCACGGCACCGTTACTAGAGGGTTTATACGGTGTTGTTTTCACATGTACAACATTGTACTGCTCCAACAACTCAGTAAATTCCTGGGAAATAAACTCAGGGCCGTTATCAGTCAATATCCGGACTGGAACACGGGGAATAACAGGAAAAACTTGGTCTTCAAGAGCCTGGCATATCGTACTGCTCTTCTTATTCCTCATGGGTACTGCCGTCACCCACTTGGAATAATGGTCGACTACCATCAGACACCCAATAAAACCAGTACTGGTTGTTGGGAGACTCACAAGGTCCATAGCAACCAATTCAAAGAGAGAAGAGGTCACTATTTTCAAGGTCAGTGGGGCAACCACCTCCCTTGAGACCTTACAAGTCTGACATTCCCAACATGTCCGGCACATATCTCTGATTACATTAATCAAAGATCTGTGTCAGACGAGTCGACGGAGCATTGCAATCATTTTTCCGATCCCCCAGTGAGCATTCTGGAGGTGTGCCTAGGCAACTAGGTCAATCAGGACATTGACGGTGACTACTGGGACTAATGAGCCGTCTGGGTTCCGTTTCACTAGCAAACCCTGGTGTACTTCCAGGTCTGACCAACATCTCCTATAGGGCAGATAAGAGCGTGGAACTCGAGATGCAGGAACCCCAGAGTAGATCATCCTAATGACAGATTGAATCTGTCTATGATCTCCTTGGATCTTGGACACCTGACTAAAGGACAGAAGAGCATTTCCGGAGAACACTCCCTGACCAGGTTCAGGGTCAGTTACCTTCATAACAGTGGTCTCCGTATGCAGGGAGGAGACTGAGAGTACCTTAGGAGACAACTGAAGAACAGTAATGTGGTCATACACCAACTGTTCTCTGAGTGAATCCAGTGCCAGGTAGGCTTCGTCCAGTATATTCCTACCAAGAACAAAACAGAAGTTAATGTCATTGGCAGCGGCCACCGCATACTTACCACCCGGATAGACACTTCACCTCTAACTGGACGCAGCCTAGAATGCTGGTGCAGGAACCAGTCAATCCCTCTAGCTGTTCTCCTGACAGTACCTGGTACTCAATGCCAAGTTGGCTCAGTACAGACTTGCTTATAAGACAAACCTGTGCTCCGGTGTCAACAAGAGCACAAAATAAGGTCTCCTGCATTATTACTATACCTACTGCTGAGTGTTGAGACACGAGTACAACTGGACTGACGAGGTGCCTTTTCTGTCACTCACTGGATTACAGGACAATCCTCCGGTGCTTCATAATCATCAGTGACCAAGCCCTCAGCGTCAGGAACACAAAAGATTTTACCTCCACCTTAAGGCCCAGAATCCCGTCAGTTGAAGGGACGTAATTGTGGAGCTCGATCAGAGGGTTAAAATGTACTCCAGACAGACACTGAAGATGCACACACTGAGGCTCAGTCATGGATGGATCACGATAGACTACGGTACAAGTGGAACCCCAATGGACCCAGATTTCCAGGTTCAATAGCTTAGATGCTGCCAAGAGCAACTCCAGGGCTGGGATTGTACCTGGAAAATCCATTGCCTTGATCCTGTTCCTGCTAGTCTTATCCAATTTGAAGCCTAGTCGACTGGCGTATTTCAGAAACTGCTGAACTAAGGCATCCCGGAGCTTGGCTCCCTTCAGCTGAGAGTCGGATGCCACACCTGATCCTTCCGTCCAGCAGTTCACGACTAGCTCCAAGGATTTTATAAGAGAATCTGGACCACCACGAACCTCCTTATACAAGGCCAGTCCAGTAGGCAACTTGGGAGTGCTGGGTTCAGTAGAAAATATACAGTCAGTTAATGCAGGCCAGCGGGATAACCAGTCAGCTGCGGCATTCTGATCACCTGGACAGTAATTAACAATAAAGTTAAATTCGGACAGGTCCTCTAATGTCCGGGCTAGATGACTGTCCACTATCTTCATGTCATGAAGGTACATCAGGGGACGGTGATCAGAATGGATCACGAAGAACTGACCATAGAGGAAGGCCCTGAAGGTTTTCACTCCCCATCGCAGAGCAGCCAACTCATGCTCAATGGTAGAGTAACGGGTCTCGCAATCAAGGAAAGTCATGGAGTCGTACGCTATCACCCGACTCTCCCCTGGATGCTCCAAGGACTCCTGGCACAGACAAGCACCAGCACCCTCACCCGAAGCGTCAACAAACAACTCCAAGGGTTTAGCATCAGCGGAGTAGTCAGGGTATGACAACATAACGTCCTCCTTGATCAGTTCCTTCAAGCGCACAAAGGCACCGTCCATTTCTGCAGTCCACTTCAGTTTCCTAATCCCTTTGGATTTTCGTCCTCCAGTCTTTGCAGATAATGGTTTGACTATCTGTGAGCACATGGGGATAAACTTCCATTGGAAATTTACCAGGTTGCAGGAATCCCCGTTGCTCACGCACAGTGGTCGGTGTAGGGAAGTCCTCCACTTTCTGGATGTATTTTGGTAGCTTACGCATCCCAGAACGTCCAACCAGAAGATTTTCTTCTTTTTCTTCTGCACAGTCCGAGAAGGAGTACTGGACTCGCTCCCACTTCGGGTCTCCCGGCTACTGGTCAATCCAGAATAGGATAATGGGGTAGGAGTAGCACTCACCGGTACTGTTCTCCACCTTGAAGGAGTCTGGACAGAGATGGTCTCCCTCCCAGGGCTGCGGGCATTAGCTGTCTTCTGGACAGGTGATCTACTTATAAGTGGCGCCTGTCATCTACACTGTGCGACATGATGGTTTGCTGAGCCACAGCGTAGGCACAGGTTGAGGCGTCTGCGACACTCCTCATATGGTGCCCTGATTTTCGGCACCATGCACAGTACCTCCTCTTGAATTAAGGAGATCTATCCGGGGTGCGCGATGTTGGCAGGCTCTCTTCCACAGTTGTAGGTTTGGGGACAGGTCGAGGAGGAGTGTGTAAATACGCTCTGTCAGGTCCAGGTGAACGGCTGGGGCAGCCATGGCAACCCTGTCAGCATACGAGCCGTGCCACGGCTGTCCCACATGACTGATGGCCAAATCCTCTGCCTTGTGGCTTCACTGATGGGATGCCTCATTGAGAACACTCAACAGGTGTAAAACATCCAGCCAAGTAGCCTGACGGCCAGCGGAGTCATTAATGGTGGCTAGAGACTGTTCCAGCCAACTCGTAGTTCTGCTTGGAACAGTTTTGAGGAGCTTGCGCCTAAGCTCCCTCCGGTCCAGACTACGGCAAGGATAAGCCGACCTGTACAGGGAGGCCAACCAGACGGCGTAAATTTTCAGCAGTTCGCCCTCGCCACAGGTGGCACTGCTGAACCGGGCCTTCCTACCCGCATCATGCCTCTCTCGGGCTTCTTGGCACCAGGCGAGGAGGCGTTCCTTCATGGCGGGGTATGAGATCTTGGGACCCCCCATGGTCGAGAACGCCTCATGGATTTCTCCCTTTAGAAATTTTCCTAGGTCAACAGTCCACCGGCCAGAGCTTCCTGCGGTATACTTACTCGCACAGTAGGCCTCGAAATCCCTCAGGAATCGGGCAAAACTCTGGCCAGTTTCCAGCTGGAAGATTCCAGGCTTGGGGTTCCTCCTGGAGTCGAGGACCTTAAGCAGATCAGACAGACTGCATTCTGTCTGGAGGGACTGGACGTGGTCGGTGGAGACAGTGTCATCTGAGGTGACACTGAGACAGGAGCTGGAAGTGTCACTACCAGAATCTTCAGTGGTAGACTTCTGTGATGATGACGTAGTCATTTCGGGTATGGCTGGTCTGGTGTTGGCCTTAGCCTGGCGCCTGTGCTTTGGGATGTCCCCTGTCTTGGCAAGAACTGCCTTAGCAGCTGGAGCCTTTTCAGGCCTACTGGCTTCGGCCGGGTTGTCCAGAAACTGCTCCCCTAGTCCACTGGCTGCAGGCTCTGGTGGACTAACGAGGTCAATTGCCGAAACAGGCGAGGAAGCGAGCAGTCCACTAGCAGTAGGAGCTTCCCAGAAGCCTGGTAAGTAACGGTGTGAACCCTGGACGGGGCTAGAGATCTCCAACCAGTGGTTCTGCTCCAGTCACTGGGATTGCCAGACCATTGTGATTTGGCCAAGCAGGGGACGTAAATGGAGCACTGGTGGTCACTGTGGTTGTGACCCCAGTGGCAATGTGGCAAGTTGGTGACGGCTCAACGGTCTTCAGTGCCGCCACTTGAAGTGTCAGGGACTTGACCTGAGTTGCCAGGTCACTGACAATCTGGATAAGACTCGTCACATTCCGGCTCAGGCTCTTCTTAGCCTTTCGGCGCTTACTGGATGACGATGCCATACCTACTAAGGGTTGGTGTTTCCCGGGTCTGGGCACCAAAAATTATGTAGTGGTTTGAGGACTGAGGCCAAAGGTAGCACCCAAACTGCCTAGTGTCCGAATACCAACCACAACCCAACGTTCACTACACAAAAAATATACAACGATGGAATACCCAGAAATCTAGGTAACAGGTTAAAAGAACGGAGCACTGGGCACCACCCCTTGATTTATACTGGGCAAGGGGACCCAGCTGAAATCTTACTTTTTTCTTAAATTCTCTTTCCTTGGGCTAGCTGGATTAACATGTAAGATGAACGTTGATTCATTTCTGAGAAAAATGAGCAGCACATGGGAATAGCTTGAATTTAAGGTTAGATAGCTTCAAGTTCAAGTAAGGGTCAGAACATTAGGTGAAAGGAAACATTTATTAACTTATAACGGGACACAGTGTGGGAGGAAAAAATATGATAATGACTTATTAGCAAGATATAAAAAAACAGTGGCTGAGAAATGGACACCGTGTTGTACATACATACATACATATACCAAGGCACTTCCCCCAATTTTGGGGGGTAGCCGACATCAACAAATGAAACAAAAACAAAACAAAAAAGGGGACCTCTACTCTCTACGTTCCTCCAGCCTAACAAGGGACTCAACCGAGTTCAGCTGGTACTGCTAGGGTGCCACAGCCCACCCTCCCACATTATCCACCACAGATGAAGCTTCATAATGCTGAATCCCCTACTGCTGCTACCTCCGCTGTCATCTAAGGCATCGGAGGCAGCAGCAGGGCCTACCGGAACTGCGTCACAATCGCTCGCCATTCATTCCTATTTTCTAGCACGCTCTCTTGCGTCTCTCACATCTATCCTCCTATCACCCAGAGCTTTCTTTACTCCATCCATCCACCCAAACCTTGGCCTTCCTCTTGTACTTCTCCCATCAACTCTTGCATTCATCACCTTCTTTAGCAGACAGCCATTTTCCATTCTCTCAACATGGCCAAACCACCTCAACACATTCATATCCATTCTAGCTGCTAACTCATTTCTTACACCCGTTCTCACTCTCACCACTTCGTTCCTAACCCTATCTACTCGAGATACACCAGCCATACTCCTTAGACACTTCATCTCAAACACATTCAATTTCTGTCTCTCCGTCACTTTCATTCCCCACAACTCCGATCCATAAATCACAGTTGGTACAATCACTTTCTCATATAGAACTCTCTTTACATTCATGCCCAACCCTCTATTTTTTATTACTCCCTTAACTGCCCCCAACACTTTGCAACCTTCATTCACTCTCTGGCGTACATCTGCTTCCACTCCACCATTTGCTGCAACAACAGACCCCAAGTACTTAAACTGATCCACTTCCTCAAGTAACTCTCCATTCAACATGACATTCAACCTTGCACCACCTTCCCTTCTCGTACATCTCATAACCTTACTCTTACCCACATTAACTCTCAACTTCCTTCTCTCACACATTCTTCCAAATTCTGTCACTAATCAGCCAAGCTTCTCTTCTGTGTCTGCAACCAGTACAGTATCATCCGCAAACAACAACTGATTTACCTCCCATTCATGGTCATTCTCGTCTACCAGTTTTAATCCTCGTCCAAGCACTCGAGCATTCACCTCTCTCACCACTCCATCAACATACAAGTTAAAAAACCACGGTGACATCACACATCCCTGTCTCAGCCCCACTCTCACCGGAAACCAATCACTCACTTCATTTCCTATCCTAACACATGCTTTACTACCTTTGTAGAAACTTTTCACTGCTTGCAACAACTTTCCACCAACTCCATATAACCTCATCACATTCCACATTGCTTCCCTATCAACTCTATCATACGCTTTCTCCAGATCCATAAATGCAACATACACCTCCTTACCTTTTGCTAAATATTTCTCGCATATCTGCCTTACTGTAAAAATCTGATTCATACAACCCCTACCTCTTCTAAAACCACCCTGTATTTCTAAGATTGCATTCTCTGTTTTATCCTTGATCCTATTAATCATTACTCTACCATACACTTTTCCAACTACGCTTAACAAACTAATACCTCTTGAATTACAACACTCATGCACATCTCCCTTACCCTTATATAGTGGTACAATACATGCACAAACCCAATCTACTGGTACCATTGACAACACAAAACACATATTAAATAATCTCACCAACCATTCAAGTACAGTCACACCCCCTTCCTTCAACATCTCAGCTCTCACACCATCCATACCAGACGCTTTTCCTACTCTCGTTTCATCTAGTGCTCTCCTCACTTCATCTATTGTAATCTCTCTCTCATTCTCATCTCCCATCACTGGCACCTCAACACCTGCAGCAGCAATTATATCTGCCTCCCTATTATCCTCAACATTCAGTAAACTTTCAAAATATTCCGCCCATCTTTTCCTTGCCTCCTCTCCTTTTAACAACCTCCCATTTCCATCTTTCACTGTCTCTTCAATTCTTGAGCCAGCCTTCCTTACTCTCTTCCCTTTTTTCCAAAACAACTACTTATTCTCTTCATATGAATGACCCAATCCCTGACCCCACCTCAGGTCAGCTGCCCTCTTTGCCTCACGTACCTTGCACTTGACTTCCACATTTTTTCTATATATTTTTCATACTTCTCTACACTATTACTCTGCAGCCATTCTTCAAAAGCCCTCTTTTTCTCTTCCACTTTTACCTTCACTCCTTCATTCCACCATTCACTGCCCTTCCTCATGCTGCCTCCAACAACCTTCTTGCCACACACATCACTTGCAATCCCAACAAAATTTTCTTTTACTAACTTCCACTCCTCCTCTAAATTGCCAGTTTCTCTTAATTTCACTTCGTCATATGTCATTTTCAACCTTTCCTGATATTTACTTTTTACCCCCGGTTTTATTAGCTCTTCAACCCTCACTAGCTCCCTTTTACATTCACCTACTCTATTCCCCCACTCTTTTGCTACAACCAATTTTCCTTCCACCAAAAAATGATCAGACATACCGTTTGCCATACCCCTAAACACGTGCACGTCTTTCAATCTTCCAAACATTCTTTTAGTTATCAACACATAATCCATTAATGCCCTTTCTACTACTCTTCCATTTGCCACTCATACCCATGTATACTTATTTTTATCTTTCTTTTTGAAAAAGCTATTACTTATCACCATCTCTTGCTCAACACACATATCCACCAGTCTCTCACCACTCTCATTTTCACCTGGTACGCCATACTTCCCAATGACACCTTCTACCTCTCCAGCGCCCACTCTAGCATTTAAATCACCCATGACAACTACATAATTCCTTCTACCCAGTCCCTCTGCACACCTAGTTAATTCATTCCAGAACTCATTCCGCTCTTCTTCACCTTTCTCACTACCTGGCCCATACGCACTGACAAACGCCCAACATTCCCTACCCAACTTAACCCTTACCCACATTAACCTAGATGATATCTCCTTCAATTCTACTACTTTACCTGTCATCCATTCACTCAGCAATAAAGCCACACCCTCTCTCGCTCTTCCCCTTTCAATCCCAGACACGCTACCAGACATTTCACCAAACATCACTTCACCCTTTCCTTTTATCTTCGTCTCATACAAGGCCAATACATCCATCCTTCTATTCCTAAACATACTTCCAATTTCACATCTTATACTCTCTATTGTACTACAACCACGTGTTGTAAGGAACTGGAATAAATTTTCCCTCATAGAAAAAAAAAATACTTATTTGTAAATGAAACCAAAAAGACTGTTAGGAATACATTAACATTTTTTTGTCAATTCAAATAATCAATTAAGGGCAAAATTAGCATCCCTTTACACTCCAGCCTCAGGATAACAAGAAAAAAGAAAAAAAAAAGATTTTAATAATAAAAAAAAACAATTCACGAGCTGGACATTCACAAATTTTCCTTAACCAATATCAAATCAACACGTTTTAGTACATGATAATCACAACCGTGTGTATTGCCTGGGTGGACCAATTATCTTAACAAGAAAACACTACTCCTACACTAAGCTTAAATAAGAACCTCGCAACACTGTGGTTCATTATCTGCATGAACAATCCACTGGGTTTAGTTGACAACACTTAAAAGTTTTGACATCACTGCAAAAAAACTGTTCTATGCCACTTTATGTTCACTTGGTTCTGGGGCAAATATTTAAAAAAACTGTCCATTACTAAGTTCTAATATGGAATCACATTCTGTGATCTGGTGATGTAGAGTAGCAATATCTTGAGCCTTGTTGATGTAATCTTGGATACTCAAGTTTTCCAACTGCCGAAGCTCTTTTTTAAATGACTGAGAATACTGACGAAGATCTGTGCCTGATGTCAAAGCTTCTCTAATGACATCATCATCTAGTTGAGCCTTAAAACTTGAGTTTATATCTTCACTTTCTCCCGTTTCACTCATTTTGATCAATGCACCATTTATTTCTATCAAAACGAAATAATCACGTTTTGCGATACATTGGATTCCAGGGACGGATGTGCTCACTCTTTTCTATATACATACAGTAATCTGAAGAATAAACTTCCCTTACACTCCCTACTGAGTGAAGGGGCTGCTGTCAATATCTGTAAAAAAGATAATAACGGATCAAAGCATTTTAATGGGGGCACAGAGGGATACAGTGAACCCTCGTTTATCGCGGTAGATAGGTTCCAGACGCGGGCGCGATAGGTGAAAATCCGCGAAGTAGTGACATCATATTTACCTATTTATTTAACATGTATATTCGGACTTTTAAAACCTTCCCTTGTATGTAGTACTGTTAACAAACCACCCTTTAATGTACAGAACACTTAATGCATGTACTACAGCACCCTAACCTAAAACAGGCACAAATATTAAAGGCGATTTTATATCATGCGTTTCCTAAACACCTAAAAAGCACGATAAAAAATGGCAACCAATGTTTTGTTTACGTTCATCTCTGATCATAATGAAGAAACAAACTCATTTAGTGTACAGTACACATATATGTATAGGTTAGTTTTTGCATCGATTATATTGATTATACAGTACTGTATGTTGATTTTTTTATTACCAATGTTTTAGTTTACGTATTTTTCTTAGGACTTCCAAATGAAATGTTTTTCTTTATGACGCCGCCTGAAACGACGGCGTCATAAAGTACTGTACGCTCAGTAAACAACCACGCGCAGAACAAACAAGGCATTTAACGCGCATGATGATAGTGATAAATAATGATACAGTACATACAGTATTTACAGTAAAAGCATTTACAAAATATGTTACCTTACAAATATAATTTACCGTATCTATATAAAATCATACAGTACTGTACAGCACATACAGTATTGTACGTAGCAAAGCAGGAAAACAATTTACGAGAGAGAGAGAGAGAGAGAGAGAGAGAGAGAGAGAGAGAGAGAGAGAGAGAGAGAGAGAGAGAGATTGTTTTACGTACGTAAATGTAAATTTTAAACAAAAAAAATATGATAGGTTACAACATGTAGACTTTTAAAACCTTCCCTTTAACTTAATGCATACAGTACGTACAGTACTAAACTATAAAACAGGCACAAATACAGTTTTAGAATGTACAGTAAGAATATTAAAGTAAAAAATAAAGATTGTTACTGTACTCACCACGAAAGAAGTTGAATAAAAACTTGAATGATGATGGCGATGAATTTGTTGCACAGTAGAAATGATGATGATGAAGCTGATGATATGTTCTACTGTGCAGCCAGGTAGTATTTTACGTCTCTTCAGACGGAGGTGTCTTTTCCTGGGACACCTCTTCAACTTCTTCCTGGGAAACTTCTTCAATTTCTTCCGAAGGCGTACTAGCAGGAGGAACTGGCTCTTTTTTGCGAGGCTGGAAGAACATTGTGATCGGAAGTTGTTGCCGCTGCTTCTTTTTTCGATCCAAGAGCATTTTGTAGGGAGTCATGTCTTCATCGATCTTGTTGCAGAATTGCATCGAGCGAACCATATCCTCGTCCCACTCTTGCAACATTTCTTTCAACTCCTTCGCATGGTTGCAGGCCTTGGCAAGCCGTTCTAATGTTAAGCCTGTTTCTTCGACATTTTCTTGGGTCTCTTCCTGGGTTTCACTCTCTTCTTCGCTTGCCGATTTCGTCAGGTCTTCGAGGTCTGCGTCAGTTAGGGGCTGGGAATGGCAGTCCAACAACTCGTCGACGTCTTCAGTCGTCATGTCGCCAAACCCGTCACCTCCAATTATGGCAGCCAACTGCACAGATTTGCGTATTGCAGAGTGTTGGATTTCCGACGGAGTAAATCCCTTGTCGTCGTAAACAATGTCGGGCCACAACTTCTTCCAGCTCGCATTCACGGTTGCAGGTTTCATCTCTTGAAGTGCCTTCTGAATATTCTGCAGGCACGTGGCTATGGTGTACTGCCGCCAGTACGCCTTCAAGTTAAAATCTTCATCCTCATCATCTTGGGCAGCATCCACACACGCAACGAGGTCCGCCAAGGTGTTCTTCGTGTAGAGGGCCTTGAACGCCCTGATAACCCCCTGGTCCATCGGTTGAATTAATGACGTGGTGTTGGGTGGCAGGAACTCAACCTGAATGCCCTCATGCGACAGGTCAGTTGCGTGTCCACCAGCGTTATCCATAAGGAGAAGGATCTTGAATGGCAAGCCCTTCTCTAAGAGATATTTGCTGACTTGCGGGATAAAACACTGATGGAACCAGTTGGAGGTCAGCATCTTCGTAATCCATGCTTTTTGATTATGCATCCAGTACACGGGAAGGAGATTCTTATTTTTATTTTTCAAAGCGCGAGGATTTTTCGACTTATAAATAAGCCCCGGCTTTAGCAAAAATCCAGCAGCATTGCCACACATCACGAGGGTAACGCGATCCTTGAATGCTTTAAAGCCAGAGGCTTTGGCTTCCTCTTTGAACAGGAAAGTTCGCGACGGCATTCTCTTCCAAAACAAGCCGGTCTCATCCATATTAAAGACTTGTTCCGGCTTGTATCCACCTTCGGCGATAATATTCTTGAACGTCTGGTTCACGTAAGTTTCAGCAGCGGCAGTGTCAGCGGAAGCAGACTCCCCATGCAGGGAAACGCTTTTCAGGGCGAAGCGTTTCTGAAACTTCGCTAACCATCCTTTGCTGGCGGAAAAACGTTTCTGAGGCTGGGAATCAGTGGATGTCCCTGGTTGAGGATCATCTGCATCATCATCATCTTCAGCATGGTTGCCGTCGTCGTCTTTAGGTTCCTTTGCAGCAAAATTCTCATATAAGCTCAAAGCCTTTGTTTGGATGGTGTTCGTATCCAACGCTATGTTCTTCTTCCGGCAGTCGGCAATCCACACAGCTAAAGCACCTTCCATGCGTACGATCGTTTTATTACGCGTTGTAACGACTCGCTTCGCTGATCTGCTAAAGGTGATTGCAGCCGTCTTTCTAATGTTCGCCTCGTCCTTCTTGATATAGCGAACAGTAGATTCGTTGATGCCAAAATGGCGGCCAGCGGCCGCGTAACTTCTACCATCTTTTAACATGTCGAGAAGCGTAACCTTCTCAGCTATCGTCATCATCCTTCGGTGGCGTTTAGGCTCACTACCAGCCTTAAGAGAAGCAGAACGCTTGGGAGCCATTACAGTAGGATTTAACAAAAAGTTCAACTTAAAAAAGTCGCACACAGCACAGATTCACAAACTTAAGAACGTCTACTCAGCGATACGCGGTAAGAGAAAGTGGACGATCCAGCCCCGCGAGAACCTAGATGCTGCGGGTAGGAGATGATGGCAAAACACCAATCACAGGCTAGATAACAAAACTTGAGTTCTGATTCGTCATCTATCAGCGCTTGAACCAATCACAACCCGTCTTACAGTACTATGATGCGTAGGTTACCAACTCATAGAAGATGCCCCGCACATACCGAACGTACGTAGATTAAGTAATATCGTAATAATAATAAATAATGATAATAATACAGTACAGTACTGTAATAATAATAATAATGATAATAATAATAACAATAATAATTTTATTAACAACAACAACAATAATAATAATAATAACAATAATAATAATACAGCTTTACGTACGCTATTTTACGCTTTTGTTGTAGGATGTGTGTGTGTGTCTCTCTCTCTCTCTATCTCTCTCGTACACTTATTCGAAATGTGATTTTTGCAACAAAGAATATTATTGGATGCAGTACTACGTACGTATACATACAAAAGATTCATGGAAAAGAAGCACATCCATTACATTTGTAGTACTGTACGTACAGTAGTAGTCAACAGCAGCCTTACTGTACACCATTCTAATACGTATTGTATGACTTCATCTGATTTGCGTTTCATGTTCGATTTAATTTTACTACGTACTGTATACAGTACATTATCGTATGATCACATTCTCTTTTCGTGTTTTATTTCTTTCTGTGCTGAATTATATATCATATGTAATGCAATGAACAATCAGTAAGAGCAGATATTACTAATTACAGTATTAATGGAATTACAGGTAACAAAATATCGTATTTGGTTGTCTTCAGATTTCGCGGTATTTTCGAATTTTCCGGAAAATCCGCGATATGTATATATATATGGGTTATGGAAAAACCTCGCGAAGTGGTGAATCCGCGATTGTCGAACCGCGAAGTAGCGAGGGTTCACTGTATATGAAAAAAAAATAAGTGTTTCATAATATACAATCCACTAAGCTTTCTTAGATACAAACCACTATTTTATTCTAACACTTCCATCAGGACGACATGGCTCAAGCCCAAAAAAGGGATTTTGACGTAGGAAAAATCTATTTTTGGGTGAGATAGCCATGTCGACCTGATGGCCCACCCGTTACTTCCTATTTCTCCCACCCCTTTGCTCGTTGGAGGCTTCTATTTCACAGTAGCTCAGCTGCGACGTGGAATGGTGAAGTGGGGTCGTATAGGAGCACTGGAAGGTGATAGAATATGTAACAGCTCCTTACTTATCCTACCCCTTGGTGGATTAGACTAGGTAAAGTCTGTTTGGAGTGCAGATATCTATGGTTATCTTAGGATACGTCCCTGATTATACACGATATCTTCGGATACTGGTTTCCGGGGGTTGGAACCCTGTGATACCTGACAGTAATTCTCTAGTAATATTAATCACAGAAATATTATACTGTGGGAAGTTGTCAGAAGGAACTTCCATCAGGACGACATGGCTATCTCACCCAAAAATAGATTTTTGGGCTCAAGCCATGGCGTCCTGATGGAAGGTTCCTTATTGGTAGCTTCCTTGGGTATATAACTACTAAGATATTCCCAGAGAATTTAACCGCAGGTTATCACAGAATTCTAACTTCTGGAGCGAGTATCCTAAAGGTTTCCCTTTAAGACATCGTATATCAACAGGGGACGCATGTATTGACGCGCCACATAGCTATCTGCACCCCACATAGAGTTAACACTTCGATATGGAGGGGCGGAGAATAGCTGGGGAGCCGTTCCACAGCTATACTCGTCCGTGGCTACTTTTGGTACTCGAAACGTAAACAAACGGGCGCCATTGCTAAATGAAGTCACGTCCGTCCTCATCCTTCTTCTAGTAGCTTGCCTTGCTAAGACGGATTTTCCCTTGTGCTTTTTCATCGGCTTGCATCTTCGTAATGTCGCTACCTTCGGCCTCGCCTTCTTCTGGAAAGTTAAGTACCAGGTCCCAGTATTGTTTAAATAAGCTCTGACCGTAAAGTAACTTTTACTTTTCGAGATATTTTATGTTTTCTGGCAGAGCTGTGCTACTACCGGACACGCCATTTTATGGCGTCGCTGTTTCCCTGCATGCGTTATTTAGCTAGCCTGAACAGCTTATTCCGGCCTCTTAACTAATTGATACTATTAGTTATTTAGTCTTCATAGCTAGGAACTTCATATATCGTGTTTTGACACTTTTTTATCGGTCATCGCCTGACCCCATACTAGATTGCTAGCTTAGCCCCTAGGCCAGAGCGCCTATCACCAGTGTTCATGCATGATATATTCCAGTGATCCTAGGTTAAGTTATGAAGATAGTGGCATTATTTTATGATACTGTTTACTGTGATGCAAGTGTTTTCGCCTTCAGGGACCATATAGGGGATAGGTTTGATAGTGTGCCTTTCTAACCTAACCTAAATGTAGGACCCCTATATGCTCCCTTCACCCCCTGCCTTAGGGCATTCCCTCTGTGTAGCCTTGCTCCCCCTACCACTTAAGGGGATAAAGTCCATACCAGAGTACCTATCGCTTCTCTGTCCTCCCTAAGGGAATGATCCCCCCTTAGGGTTGCGTCCGAGAATGAGGAACGGCCTGTCCTTCCTCAATTGCTGAGGTTAGGTTACCTGACCTTCCTTGCAATTGCGATACGTCTTCCAGCCTTCCTAGCTTAGGGGGTAACATCCCTGCTCTAGGTTAGGCCTCGGGGGGAGCTAGTTCTGTGCCTTGCTTGAAACGGTACCCATGCACCGTTCTCAGCCAGGTTGCCTACCTTAGGCTAGGGAGCGTCCTCCCTTCCTTGGTGGCCGCTTTGGTACAGAGCCTCCCCTATGGAAGACCCTTCTTCTTCTCCCCTCCCCCCCTATCCCTTGTATGGTCTAGCCTATACTTAGGTTAGCCTATACTCATCTGTCCCCTGTCCTACAACTCCTCCTTAGGGTGGAGTGACAGGGCTATCTTGAGTCCCTGTGTACAGTCCGCTCTGGTACATATACCCTTCATAGTGTCCTATGGGGTTAGCCACTGGATGCGTTTTGTCCGCAGGGGTTCTCCCCCCTCTTGGGTGTTCCCTGGCCCTCCCTTGGGCTACTCTGGCACCCAGCCGCCTGCCGGCCCCCTGCCATTGGGCGATAGGGCTAGCCTCTATCATGGGTACACCCATTCAGGTGGGATGCTATGGGGTTCGTATCCTTACCCCTCCATCCCTCCTTCTGTCTCTTTTCCTGTCCTGGTGCCGGTCCCTTGCCGCCTCTACTGCTGGCGATACCGCCCTCCCTTGGTGACACATTCCTAGTTCCTCCCTAGCCGACAGTCCTCCGTGTGCCGGAGGGCTGCCGCCTTCCGTCGGTGTACAGCCGATGGCCTACCCTTATACCACCTAGCTTCGGTCGTCCGTCCATCGGGCCGGCCCCCGGCGTGCCGGCATCCATTGCCGGCGGTCCGGACATGCTATATCCACCTTCCTTATCCTATGACCCTTTCACCAATCCGGCAGCCAAGGCAGCCTTTGGCTGCCGTAGCCGCCGCCTCCCGCCGGCGTGCCACCGCTGTGCCGGCGGTCGCCATCCTGGCATTACCCCTGACTTCTCTATGTGTCTTCACTAATGCCAGAAACTCTGCTGGAGCGGCCTCCGGCGTTCCGCCGGCTGCCGGCGCCTTCCGGAGACGCCAAGAGACTTGCACCCCTTCTCCCAGCTATCAACACCATGCTGATAGCCCTACACCGCAACCAGATGGCTTGGCTACCCAAATAGATAGGTATTGTCTTACCGTTCTATTAGTAGCCGTGCTGTCTTCTGCATATCACAATTTTCCAGCATGCTGTGTGTATCTTAGCACGGCTGGTTGCCGGAAACCGTTGCCCTATGGGGTCTTCTACAACCCCCCCCCCCATATTAATGGCCTGAGTGGTCTCAGTCCTAGATTTACATCTTAGGCAATTCCTGCTAGAATTACCTTCTGCCTCCCTGGCGATCTATGAAGAATTCTGCCTTGTGTCCTCGGTCACAAACAAATTGCCTATTGATAAGGTTACGGTAACCAGCCGGGCGGGATACACGGAGTATGTGTCTATCTACTTCATTTCCCGCTCCACTCTCTAACATTACAATGTTATTAATTTATTAAGATTAAGTTAAAGTTAACTTCTTAATATTTAACTTTAGAGTAATATAAGTCATTTGTATGACTTCCGTATACTCATGTTCTCTTTCTCTTACAGGAGGAGTACGTGAAATGTGACCACAACTTCTGTGGAGTGAAGCGCCCGCACTTCTACGGGCACACGGCGTGTAGGACCCACGCCCCTTGCGCCAACAAGAAAGGTGATCTGAAGTTTTGGGACCCGCAGCACTGTACAGTCTGCAAGGACCGCCTGGTCGAAGCAGTCGACAATCCTCCTTCAGCGGAGGTTAGGGACTCTTCTCGAGAGAATCTACGCAAGTGGGTGCGTGGCTTCCAGAAGAACGCCACCGGACCATATCTTGCCACCGAAGACTTGAGGGCATTGCTTTTCCCGAAGGCATCCCCAGACTCAGTGGTCCCCAAGGATCAGATTCCCACCGTCCAGATAACGGTGGAACCGGATGTAGTCATGGCTCAGTCCATGCACGAGTGCCGTTTGGATGCCGACAACGCGGAACGTATGTCGGAAGTGTCGGAGAACACGGAGAGGAACCTCATGGGCGATGAACTGGACTATGAGGAAGACCAGGTGGAATACCCTGAGTCGGAGCAGGAGGTCGCTCCACCTTCCACCCCCACACCGACTCCTACACTGACGGACGTATCACTCCCGTCTACATCTGCTACCCCGGATCCCACCCCATCCAACACCCAGGAGATCTTCAAAATGCTTGAGGCTCTCATGGATAAGAAACTCCGCGAGACGCATGAGTTCTTCAGGTCCAACATGGGAAGTTCGAAGCAGCCGAAAAGGATTTAGGTTAAGGACCTCCCCGCATGCTCAGATACCAACCCCTGGAGGTATGCCGAGCACATGCCAATTACGACGGGCAAGATCTTCATAAGCGAAAAGGTCGGCTCGATCGTGCTGGAAGAAGTGGAATTCTTCCCAAACTTTGAGGCTTACCCGGACTGTTACGTCCGACTTCGATCTGAACCTGCCTCTAAAGAAGAGACCGAACCGAAGGAGGTTATAGTGTTCGATCTCTCGAAGGCCCAGGCTATGCTGGCCAATACAGTGAAAAGTAGGGGCTTCACCTGCTCGAAACTTCCGGCGCTTAGCAAGAAGCACCCTACCTACGTCGCACCAGACGATGCGACCCTTCCCTTCTTGGAAAAGGCCTTCACTGCGGTACATAAGGCAGTGGAAGAAGTTTCCTTCTGCACTGGAGGAGTGCAAACCCTTCTCCCTGACTACTCCCCCTGATGTTAGACACTGGAAAGATGTCCAGTCAACATTTGTGGTGGGAAAACTAGAACCTGACGTCGCTGGCCGTCAGTTTAACGAAGACCTCCCAAAACTTAATGACCATCTCCTTCGTCGGGAACATGATACGAAGGAAAGGCTCGCCGCATCTATGTCCCTCCAAGTACAGCTCGAAGTCATGGCCGGTGACACTAGGGTCCCTGACTACTACATGGTTCTCGCCAAAACACATTTGGCGACCGTAGTAAAGGATATCTACAGCTTCACGAAGGCTCGTAGAGCCTGTCGTGAATTCGTGTTCTCCAGTGCTACAGTGAGACACGAACCCCGGAGGCTGATTTCCTCCAACATCTGGGGTAAGCACCTCTTTCCCTCCTCCCTTGTGAAAGAGATCCCCGACAAGGCCGCCATGGAGAACAGGAACCTTCTCCACAAGTGGGGCATGTCGAAGGAAAGGAAATCCTCTCAGGACGACGGCCCTCAACCTAAGAGGAAACCCACGAAACCGAAACCCCAGCAACGTCAACAGAGACGGCAGTTTCCGGGATCCGCTACTCCCCAAGTGGCAGCTCAGCCACAGCAGACCTTTCAACTGGTCACCCTACCGGTCTTGTCACAGTCGCCGGTCTTCACCCCTGCTTTTGAGCAACAGTCGACTACCTTTCGTCCCAAAGGTAGAGGCTCAAACAGAGGTGCAGGCAGAGATGCATCTCGCCGTCCCTCCAGAGGCAGAGGAGGAAAGGGAGCTAGCGGCCGAGGTAGTAAACCCTCGGGAAACCAGAAGCAATGAAGTGCTTCCGGTGGGAGGAAGACTCCGCCAATTCCAGGATCGTTGGACCTTCGATCCCTGGGCACACAGCATCGTCAAGAAGGGTCTAGGCTGGAGCTGGACTCAACCACCCCCAACTTTACAGCAGTTCTTCCAACAGTCAACCCTCCTTCTGGAAGAATATGTCCTAGAACTCTTGAACAAGAAGGTGATAAGGAGGGTAAAGTCAACCAGGTTCCAAGGGAGACTGTTTTGCGTCCCCAAGAAGGACTCCGACAAACTCAGAGTCATTCTAGACTTATCCCCCCTCAACAAGTTCATAGCGAACAACAAGTTCAAGATGCTGACTCTTCAACAGATAAGGACCCTTCTGCTTCAAGGTTCCTTCACGGTCTCCATAGACCTGGCGGACGCCTACTGGCACGTTCCAATGAACCACCACGCTTCCACCTACCTAGGATTTCGACTCCAAAGGAAAAGCTACGCTTTCAGGGCCATGCCCTTCGGCCTTAATGTGGCCCCACGGATCTTCACCAAGCTGGCAGACGCCATCGTTCAACAGCTCCGCCTCCGCGGCGTCCAGGTGATGGCCTACCTAGACGACTGGCTGGTTTGGGCTCCATCGCCCGAAGATTGTCTAAGATCCTGCAACAAAGTCACCCAGTTTCTGGAACACCTGGGATTCAAGATAAACAGAAAGAAATCTCGCCTCTCTCCAGCTCAGAAGTTCCAATGGTTAGGAATCCAGTGGAATCTTCAGTCACACCGCCTTTCCATTCCCCAGAAAAAAAGGAAGGAAATAGCAGGGTCTGTCAAAAGACTGCTGAAATCTAAACGGATCTCAAGAGGTCAGCAGGAACGAGTTCTAGGCTCTCTACAGTTCACCTCAGTGACAAACCCAGTGCTGCGTGCACAGCTAAAGGATGCCGCGGGAGTCTGGAGACGTTCCGCATCCATCGCTCGAAGAGACCTCAAGAGACGGCTCCCAAACAGACTTCGGTTACTCCTAAAGCCGTGGTCGGAAGCGAAGGCCCTGAAAAGGTCCATCCCTCTTCAACACCCACCTCCATCACTCAACATCCACACGTACGCTTCGCTGGAGGGTTGGGGAGGTCACTCCCACCAAAAACAGGCTCAAGGAACATGGTCTCCCCTATTCAAGACGTTTCACATCAACATCTTGGAGGCCATGGTGGTCCTTCTAACTCTGAAGAAACTCTCCCCGCCTTCCTCGATCCACATTCGTCTAACCCTGGACAACTCGGTGGTAGTCCGATGTCTCAATCGCCAAGGCTCAAGATCGCCCCAGATAAATCAGGTGCTTCTCCCAATCTTCCGTCTGGCAGAGAAGAAGAAATGGCACCTGTCTGCAGTTCACCTACAAGGATTCCGCAACGTGACAGCAGACGCTCTATCTCGGACAAGCCCGATAGAGTCGGAATGGTCTCTAGACGCAAGATCCTTCTCCTTCATCTCTCACCAAGTCCCAGAACTTCAGATCGATCTCTTCGCAACGAGCGACAACAATCAACTTCCTCGATATGTGGCCCCGTACGAGGACCCCAAGGCAGAAGCAGTGGACTGGAACAGATGGTCCAGGATCTACCTGTTTCCTCCCACCAACCTTCTGCTGAAAGTCCTCTCCAAACTGAGAACCTTCAAAGGGACAGCGGCCCTAGTGGCTCCCAAGTGGCCCCGGAGCAACTAGTACCCCCTAGTCCTGGAGCTACAGCCCACGCTGATCCCTCTCCCGGGCCCAGTTCTCTCCCAGCAAGTACAGAAGTCGACTGTCTTTCGCTTCATCATCGAAAGTCAGGAACCTTCATCTCATGATTTTCTCTCCCTAGCCGCGAAGAAGAGGTTTGGGATCTCGAAGAAAAGTCTAGACTTCCTCGAGGAATACAAGACCGAATCCACACGACGGCAATACGAATCATCCTGGAGAAAGTGGGTTTCATTCATCAAGGCAAAAAATCCTACGGAAATCACCATCGATTTTTGCATGTCCTTCTTCATTCACCTTCATGGACAGGGCTTAGCAGCCAACACGATTTCTACCTGCAAATCGGCCT
>NC_090745.1:27932263-27979763 GCF_036898095.1 Palaemon carinicauda
GATATCGCATAATATCAGGAGACGTATTTCTTGATACGACACATGGCAATCTTCACCCCGCATAGAGTTTTCGTTCTGAGGGGGAAGAGTGGCGAAATTGAAGGGGAGCCATCATCAAGGTTACCCGGTGGATCCCCTTTCCCGTACTACTACAGCGTAAACTATTCCTTTTGTAGTAGGGAATTAAGCATGGTGTATCTCCCAACTGTTCTCGGTTTTGTTACTATTTCAAGGATTATTACCATGCATTCTCCAGCATCTTCATCCTCTGGAAAGTTGAGTATTTAATCTTTTCTGTGTATAATTTTTTGGCTCCCTTCTCACAGTTAAGTTTGCATAATTTAGATGCGTGTAGTGGAGCAGAACCTTCAATGGAAGCGGCCATTTTGGACCGCTGTCGTACGCCATAAATGCTTTACAGTATTTAGTTAGTAGTACGACATCCCCGGTATTTAGCTCTAATGAATTATAGCTATTTAGGCAAATTATAATGGTGAAGATAAGATTATACATGTAATATTTCCTCTTCTGTTAAACGTTTCGATAGTATACGATAGGGCCTCGGTGATGTAGTGTAGCCGAGATCCCGACTCGTTAGGCTATCCTAATGCGTTTTAGTATACTTTAGTAACGTTATCCCCGTTTATCATCTTGTATCGTTTTTATGAATTCAATCGGAGATAGCACATCTCCTAGAATTACCAGCATAATTTGATACTCGTCTCTTTTAGAAATTTAAGGATAAACCCTTCCTTCCCTCTGAGTGCTGCCATTAGGCAGCAACCCTATCTTTGGTCTTGCCATAGAGTAGTGTACTCCGGCTTGATTGGGATAGTGTTTCTGTCTATCCTCTTTGCCGGTGAGTATCCCGGCTTGACCTCAGATTATTCGATTATTCAGTCTTGTTGTCGGCAACTCTACCGATGGGGGATTAGTCATTCCCCTTCCGGTTTTACAGTTGCCGGCATAGGAAGCCAGGCTTCCGTAGCCCACAACCGATAGTGGTAGTACAATTGCCGCCACCTTCTCCCTTGTGGTCTAGAAGACGTCTCTTATATCCGGCAATGTCTTAGGCTGAGGAATCGTTATTCTTCTGCCGCCCAAGACAGCGCCGGCATAGGAAACTATGTTTCCTTGTTTTGCTGCCGACAGTAGGAGGCAGATGTACCGCCTGCTTTCTATGCAAAATATAAGACCCTTTCCCTTCCCCTTTCACAACATCTGTGGCCGGTATTCTACAATCTCCCCGCTTACCAGGCTGATAACGATTCCGGCCGGGCTCCCACATAGGCGGCTAGATTGCCGCTTCGACCTTCCCCCTAACGGTAGCAAGGCTCCGGGAAAGGTTGTGCCAGCCATGACGGCTGCCAGTGGGAGACCCTATGCAACTTTGAGTATTCTTCAGTCCTCCTTTGGACTGCCATCCACAAAGCCTGGAACCGGCAGTGTAGCCGGCAACTGATATTGTGGCTGGATGGAAGCTAGAATTAATACATTCTTTCCCCTTCCTGGAAATAAGGCAGTAGAGACAGTAGTCCCTACAACCCTAATTATTGTACTAAACTATAATAATATGGTAGCCCTTCTTTCCATGCTTTCTCTCTCTCTGTCGGCTAGTGCCGCCAGGTAGTAGCCTAGCCGGCAGTATGCCGGCAGAACTACAGTATAAGACTATACAGTAGCCAGTCTTTCTGCAGTATAGTAGATACACCAGTTAGAAAACTACAGTATATAATATACACTAGTAAGTTTTCCAACATATTCTGTGTTCCCCTTCACAGTCCATTGTTGAGACTGTTTTATGGTTGGAGTGAAGTATTCCTTCAATGTCCTGGTGGATCTTAGATCATCAGAACATAATATCCTTACCCTACAGTATTAATATTCACTTGTGGAGGAGGTAGTGCTAGTATACTCTGACTCCAGCTCTATGTTCTAGATTTATTCCACCCTATATTCCCTAATAAGGAAATTTTAAATATTAATATTGAGGGAGGTCACAGCAATTGTCTGGACAGGAAACGCAGATATGTGTCTTTCCTATTTTTTTTCTAGCTTACTATCCTAAGCTATAATTATAATAGTAAGATCTATTGTTAATGCATGTAATTGATTTATCAGTGTGATAAATTACCCCATACTCATTTCACTCTTTCTTTCATTACAGTAGGAGCTCAAGGTGAAGTGTGCAGTCATGTACTGCAACCACAAAAGTAAGAACATTTGTGGCCACAATATGTGCAGGTCTCATGTCCCCTGCTCTATTGCAACTGAAACCCTGAAACCTCAAGGGTTGCAACATCTGCTCAGCCTTGATGACCGAGGGTTTCGGCGATCCCAAGACGAGGGATGCTGCGAGGGAAACGCTTCGGAAGTGGGTAAGAGGGTTCCAGAAGACCTCTCCGGGATCTTACCTATCAAGCGACACCATTAGACGCCTGCTGTTCCTAAGGCAACATCTGATGCGGTTGTGCCCCAGGCATGGCCCGAGCCTGCCTGCATACAACTAGCGCTAGAGGCCGACATCAATAAGGCTCTAGAATACATGGACATCCATCAGGAAAGGAAGTCAGAGGTGTTCTCGGACACTGAAAAGGATCTCCTTCAAGAAGACCCTGAAGAAGAGGTGGCCCAGCTACCCGAGGAGGAAGAAGAATCCGGTTTGACAGAGACGGATGACCCTCTACTGTCTATGATAGCATTTCAGCCTGTTCCGTCAACCTCATCGTCTCCAACCCCTCAACCAGCCCCGCTGTTCCCCACGGGTCAAGAGTTCATGGCGCAGATTCAGCAGATGATGGATACTTTCCGCAAGGAACAGCTTGAGATGAATGAATTCAGGGAAGCACACTGCACAGGTGCCTCTCGCAGCTCCTACAAGCGACCTAGAGTCTCTGACTTGCCTTGATGCTCTGAAATCAACCCCAGGAGGTATGCGGAGTTCATGCCCATGATGAATGGGAAACTCTACGTCTCGGAGAAGATGGGGGCCATACCCCTTGACGATCTCCAATTCTGGCCAAACCTTGCGGCTTACTCGGAGTGCTTCATCAGACTGAAGAATGAACCTGCGTCTTAAGAAGAGACGGAACCTAAGGAGGTTATGGCCTTTGACCATGACAAGGCACAGGCTCTCTTGACAAGTAGCCTGAAGGAGGCAGGTTACACGAACTCCAAAGTTTCTGCGTTGAGCAAGAAGCACCCTTCCTTCCTTGCTCCTCCCTTCAGAGCATTTCCCTTCACGTCAAAAGCTCTCCACTGCGTACTGAAGGCAGTTGATGCAGGCAAACCATGCCCTACGCTAGAGGAGTGTAGACCATTGTCTCTAGCCCTGCCTACGAGCGAGAAGGACTGGAACGAGGTCTATCTAATCTTCTCGGTCGCAAAGCTAGACGCTGATATTGCAGGACAGCAGTTCAATGAGAACCTCCCGAAGCTGTCGTACTTTCTTCTGAGGAGAGAACAGGAGACGAAAGAGAGACTAGCCGCCTCTCTGTCCCTCCAGAACTGCATGGAGATATGTGCAGGCATTGCAAGCACCCCAGACATGTACCCAGGCCTAGCCAAGATGCACATGGCTACACTAGTCAAGGACATGTACGCTTTCGTGAAGGCCAGGAGGGCCTGTAGAGAGTTTGTGTTTGCCAATGCAAAGGTCAAACACGAGCCCAGGAAGTTGATCACTTCCTGTGTCATTGGCAAGGACCTCTTCCCAAAGGAAGCAGTCCAAGAGGTAGTTGCCAAAGCTGCCACGGAGAATAGGAACCTTCTCCAAAAGTGGGGCATGTCTGCCAAAAGGAAATCTTCCCCTGATGCTGGTTCCCAACCCAAGAGGAAGAAGAAGAAGCCAAGACTGCCTCACCGACCTGCACAACTTCCCACGGTTACCATGACCATGGTGCCCCAAATGGTTGCTCAGCCGCAAACCACTTTCCAGATGGTGCCTCAACAGCTGGTAACCCAGTCACCAGCATTTAACCCAGGCTTTGGGAGGCACACCACTACCTTTCTCCCAAAAGGTAGAGGGTCTAGACAAGGCTCCTCAAGAAACCCCTCAAGAGGTAGAGGAGGACGTGGTCAAGGTAACAAACCCTCCGGATCATCCAAGCAATGAGATGCTCCAGGTAGGAGGAAGACTCCTCCACTTTCGGGATCGTCGGACCTTCGATCCCTGGGCCCACAACCTAATCAAGAATGGACTAGGATGGAAATGGAACAGATCTCCACCTTCCTTTCCTCAATTCTTCCAACACTCCACCCCCTTATTGGAAGAATATACCTTAGAACTCTTGAACAAAAAAGTTATAAGGAAAGCAGTCCATCAAATTCCAGGGAAGGTTGTTTTGTGTTCCCAAGAAGGACTCGGACAAACTCAGAGTCATTCTAGACTTGTCTCCACTCAACAAGTTCATCGAGAACAACAAGTTCCGGATGATAACCTTACAACACATAAGGACCCTGTTACCAAAAGGGGCGTACACAGTCTCAATAGACCTAGCAGATGTTTACTGGCACCTTCCAGTCAGCCGCCCCCTCCTCCTACCTAGGATTCAAGCTACAGAAGACAAAGTATGTCTTCAGAGCCATGCCCTTCAGACTAAATATAGCCCCAAGGATCTTCACGAAACTTGCAGACGCAGTAGTACAACAACTAAGCTTAGAAGGCATTCAGGTAGCAGCATACCTGGACAACTGGCTGGTGTGGTCAGTATCCAAGACTGCTTGTCTGCAGGCTGCCACGAAGGTGATCCAGTTCCTGGAACATCTGGGCTTCAAGATCAACTACAAGAAGTCTCGCCTCTCTCCAGCTCAAGAGTTTCAGTGGTTGGGAATCCATTGGAACTTGCAGTCACACTGCCTCTCCATTCCACCGAAGAGGAGGAGAGAGATCACGGTTTCTGTCAAGAGATTACTGAGGATTTCAAGATGCCAACAGGAAAGAGTACTAGGCTCTCTCCAGTCCGCAGCAGTAACAGACCCAGTGCTAAGAGCACAGCTAAAAGATGCGTCAGGAGTCTGGAGAAGATACGCACTCATCAAACACTCGAAGAGATCAACAGAGATCGACACCGACCTTACTGCGATCGCTTCTGAGGCCGTGGTTGAAGGTCAAGAGCCTAGCAAGGACTATTCCCTTACAACCACCTCAACCGTCATCCACACGGATGCCCCAACAGAAGGATGGGGAGATCATTCCCATCAAAGGAAAGTTCAAAGGACCTGGTCACTCCAGTTCAAGATCTTTCACATCAACATTCTGGAGGCCATGGCAGTCCTCCTGATTTTGAAGAAACTATCCCCTCACAGATCAGCCCATATCAAGTTGGTCTTGGACAGCGAAGTGATAGTGAGATGTCTGAACCGACAAGGCTCGAGATCGCCCTACATCAACCACGTGATGTTGGCCATCTTTCGCTTGGCAAGAAAGAAAGGATGGCACTTATCAGCAGTTCACCTACAAGGGTTCCGCAATGTGATGGTGGATGCTCTATCCAGGCAAAAGCCAAGAGAGTCAGAATGGTCCCTAGACGCAGACTCATTCTCCTTCATCTTGGAAAAAGTCCCAGAACTGCAGATTGACCTCTTCGCAACGAGTGACAACAAGAAACTACCTCGATACGTAGCCCCATACAAGGACCCTCGTTCTGAAGCGATGGACGCCATGTCCCTCGATTGGAACAGGTGGAATCATATCTATCTGTTCCCGCCAACAAATCTCCTGCTGAAGGTCCTCAACAGGCTGAGATCCTTCAAGGGGACAGCAGCAGTGATGGCCCCCAAATGGCCCAAGAGCAATTGGTTCCCTCTAGTGATAGAACTGAGGTTGAGGCTGTTTCCTCTACCGAACCCAGTTCTATCCTATCTGGTTCAGAAGTCGACTGTCTACGCTTCATCATTGAGAACCCAAAACCTACATCTCATGATTTTCTCCCCTTAGCAGTCAAGAAGAGGTTTGGGTTCTCAAAAGGCAACATCGACTTTATAGAAGAATACAAGTCAAAGTCAACCAGAAGACAATATGAATCGTCTTGGAAGAAGTGGGTCTCCTTTGTCAAAGCGAACAAACCGACAGAAATCTCGATAGACTTCTGCCTGTCCTTCTTCATCCACTTTCAAGAGCAAGGCTTGGCTTCCACCACGATAACTATGTGTAAGTCAGCTTTGATTAGACCTCTTCTATACGCCTTCCAGGTTGACCTGTCGAACGAAATCCTCAATAAGATTCCGAAAGCATGTGCTAGACTTAAACCAGCAGCCCCTCCGAAGCCCATATCATGGTCTTTGGACAAAGTCTTGCACTACGCTTCGAACTTGAACAATTAAGATTGCTCCCTAAAGGATCTAATAGAGAAAGGGATATTCTTGTTGCTATAGCCTCAGGGGCTAGAGTTAGTGAAATAGTGGCCCTATCTAGAGACAAGGGCCATATTCAGTTCACAGAAGAGAGAGAACTGAATCTTTTTCCCGATCTACCTTTCTCGCCAAAAACGAGCTACCCGCCAAGAGGTGGGGTCCTTGGAGAATCTGCCCTCTGAAGGAAGATGTCTCTCTATGTCCAGTAGAGTGTCTAAAGGTCTATCTTCGAAGAACTTCAGATTTCAAGGGAGGGCAGCTCTTCATAGGCGAAACCTCAGGATCAAACTTATCCCCAAAACAACTGAGGGCAAAGCTCATCTACTTTATGTAAAAAAGGATTCTATTTTAATACATTCGTTGTTGTATTTAATTTTGTCTATACAAATAAATCCAAAAAATGTATTTCCGTCTTATTCGCCCTACCAGTAGTCGAATAAAACTAGCCAGTGTCTTTTATTTTCCTAAAATTAAAATACTTGAATTTATTCTTATGTGTGAACATACTGATAATAGCCAAATTCCAGTTTCTTCTCACGAATACAACCTTGACGCTTCTATAGTCAATATTGACATATTCCCTGCAGGGGGCAGGAAGCCCTAAGTTAGTTCCAAACTTGGTGGATATGACAAATAACGGTAGTGTCATATATTCATGTGGTCTGGGTGACCATATAAGAATCTGAGTCCAGGTAAAGGCACTTATACAAACCCACAGATATAGTACTTTCAAGTAATTCTCTGGTAAACTTCCATCAGGACGACATGGCTGAGCCCAAAAAACGGATTTTGAGCAAAGCAAAAAATCTATTTTTGGGTGATATGGCCATGTCGTCCAGATGAACCCGCCCTCCTTTCTAAAAAGCAGTATACATATAAGTAACAAATCCCCACCCAAAACTACTCTATCTGCAGCTATCCATGCTTAATTGCAACAAGGAATAATTTACACCGTAGTAGTACGGGGAAGCGGATCCACCGGGTAACCTTGATGACGGCTCCCCTTCAATTTTTCCACTCTTCCCCCTCAGAGTGAAAACTCTATTCGGGGTGAAGATTGCCATGTGTCGTATCAAGAAATACATCCCCTGATATTATGCGATATCCTTAAGAGTTATCTTAAGGATACTCGCGCCAGGAGTTAGAATTCTGGAAACCTGTAGTCAATTCTCTGGGAGTATCACTGTAGCCAAATATCCCTTAGAAAGCTGCCTAAAGGAACCTTCCATCAGGACGACATGGCCATATCACTCAAAAATAGATTTTTTGCTTTGCTCATAATCTGTTATATATATATATATATATATATATATATATATATATATATATATATATATATATATATATATATATATATATATATATATATATATATATATATATATATATGTATATGTATCAATACATACATACACACACAGAATAACCAGGTTCTGGTGACTGTATTGATATGCAGTTGTCTAACAGGTGAACACTTTATTTTTTTTAGATAATTTTTTTTTTCAATCTAGATACTGTAGGACTCTAGATTTATATTTAAGATTATTCTCAACCTACGTATTTTTTGCATTTATTTGAAATAAAATATTTTTTTTTTAAGATGTTTTTTTTTTTTTTCAATACACTTCCTCCCAGAGGGTGTTTTACGTTCCAACCTGTATTATTATTATTATTATTATTATTATTATTATTACTACCCAAGCTACAACCCTAGTTGGAAAAGCAAGATGCTAGAAGCCTATGTGCTCCAGTAGGGAAAAATAGCCCAGTGAGGAAAGGAAATAAGGAAATAAATAAATGATGAGAATGAATTAACAATATATCATTATAAAAACATTAACATCGTCAAAACAGGTATGTCCTATATAAACTATTAACAACGTCAAAAACAGATATATCATAAACAATAAAAAGACTCATGTCAGCCTGGTCAACATAAAAACATTTGCTCCAACGTTGAACTTTTGAAGTTCTACTGATTCAACTACCCGATTAGGAAGATCATTCCACAACTTGGTAACAGCTGTAATAAAACTTCTAGAATACTGTGTAGTATTGAGCCTCATGATGGAGAAGACCTGGCTATTAGAATTAACTGCCTGCCTAGTATTACGAACAGGAAAGAATTGTCCAGGGAGATCTGAATGTAAAGGATGGTCAGAGTTATGAAAAATCTTATGCAACATGCATAATGAACTAATTAAACGACGGTGCCAAAGATTAATACATAGATCAGGAATAAGAAATTTAATAGACCGTAAGTTTCTGTCCAACAAATTAAGATGAGAATCAGCAGCTGAACACCAGACAGGAGAACAATACTCAAAACAAGGTAGAATGAAAGAATTAAAACACTTATTCAGAATAGATTGATCACCGAAAATCTTGTAAGACTTAATCAATAAGCCACTTTTTTGTGCAGTTGAAGAAGACACAGACCTAATGTGTTTCTCAAAAGTAAATTTGCTGTCGAGAATCACACCTAAAATTTTTTAAATTCCTACAAACTTAAAGAAACATTATCAATACTGAGATCCGGCTGTTGAGGACCCACCGTCCTTGATCTACTTACAATCATACTTTAAGTTTTGTTAGGATTCAACTTCATACCCCATAATTTGCACCAAGTTCATCGAGAACAACAAGTTCCGGATGATAACCTTACAACACATAAGGACCCTGTTACCAAAAGGGGCGTACACAGTCTCAATAGACCTAGCAGATGTTTACTGGCACCTTCCAGTCAGCCGCCCCCTCCTCCTACCTAGGATTCAAGCTACAGAAGACAAAGTATGTCTTCAGAGCCATGCCCTTCAGACTAAATATAGCCCCAAGGATCTTCACGAAACTTGCAGACGCAGTAGTACAACAACTAAGCTTAGAAGGCATTCAGGTAGCAGCATACCTGGACAACTGGCTGGTGTGGTCAGTATCCAAGACTGCTTGTCTGCAGGCTGCCACGAAGGTGATCCAGTTCCTGGAACATCTGGGCTTCAAGATCAACTACAAGAAGTCTCGCCTCTCTCCAGCTCAAGAGTTTCAGTGGTTGGGAATCCATTGGAACTTGCAGTCACACTGCCTCTCCATTCCACCGAAGAGGAGGAGAGAGATCGCGGTTTCTGTCAAGAGATTACTGAGGATTTCAAGATGCCAACAGGAAAGAGTACTAGGCTCTCTCCAGTCCGCAGCAGTAACAGACCCAGTGCTAAGAGCACAGCTAAAAGATGCGTCAGGAGTCTGGAGAAGATACGCACTCATCAAACACTCGAAGAGATCAACAGAGATCGACACCGACCTTACTGCGATCGCTTCTGAGGCCGTGGTTGAAGGTCAAGAGCCTAGCAAGGACTATTCCCTTACAACCACCTCAACCGTCATCCACACGGATGCCCCAACAGAAGGATGGGGAGATCATTCCCATCAAAGGAAAGTTCAAAGGACCTGGTCACTCCAGTTCAAGATCTTTCACATCAACATTCTGGAGGCCATGGCAGTCCTCCTGATTTTGAAGAAACTATCCCCTCACAGATCAGCCCATATCAAGTTGGTCTTGGACAGCGAAGTGATAGTGAGATGTCTGAACCGACAAGGCTCGAGATCGCCCTACATCAACCACGTGATGTTGGCCATCTTTCGCTTGGCAAGAAAGAAAGGATGGCACTTATCAGCAGTTCACCTACAAGGGTTCCGCAATGTGATGGTGGATGCTCTATCCAGGCAAAAGCCAAGAGAGTCAGAATGGTCCCTAGACGCAGACTCATTCTCCTTCATCTTGGAAAAAGTCCCAGAACTGCAGATTGACCTCTTCGCAACGAGTGACAACAAGAAACTACCTCGATACGTAGCCCCATACAAGGACCCTCGTTCTGAAGCGATGGACGCCATGTCCCTCGATTGGAACAGGTGGAATCATATCTATCTGTTCCCGCCAACAAATCTCCTGCTGAAGGTCCTCAACAGGCTGAGATCCTTCAAGGGGACAGCAGCAGTGATGGCCCCCAAATGGCCCAAGAGCAATTGGTTCCCTCTAGTGATAGAACTGAGGTTGAGGCTGTTTCCTCTACCGAACCCAGTTCTATCCTATCTGGTTCAGAAGTCGACTGTCTACGCTTCATCATTGAGAACCCAAAACCTACATCTCATGATTTTCTCCCCTTAGCAGTCAAGAAGAGGTTTGGGTTCTCAAAAGGCAACATCGACTTTATAGAAGAATACAAGTCAAAGTCAACCAGAAGACAATATGAATCGTCTTGGAAGAAGTGGGTCTCCTTTGTCAAAGCGAACAAACCGACAGAAATCTCGATAGACTTCTGCCTGTCCTTCTTCATCCACTTTCAAGAGCAAGGCTTGGCTTCCACCACGATAACTATGTGTAAGTCAGCTTTGATTAGACCTCTTCTATACGCCTTCCAGGTTGACCTGTCGAACGAAATCCTCAATAAGATTCCGAAAGCATGTGCTAGACTTAAACCAGCAGCCCCTCCGAAGCCCATATCATGGTCTTTGGACAAAGTCTTGCACTACGCTTCGAACTTGAACAATTAAGATTGCTCCCTAAAGGATCTAATAGAGAAAGGGATATTCTTGTTGCTATAGCCTCAGGGGCTAGAGTTAGTGAAATAGTGGCCCTATCTAGAGACAAGGGCCATATTCAGTTCACAGAAGAGAGAGAACTGAATCTTTTTCCCGATCTACCTTTCTCGCCAAAAACGAGCTACCCGCCAAGAGGTGGGGTCCTTGGAGAATCTGCCCTCTGAAGGAAGATGTCTCTCTATGTCCAGTAGAGTGTCTAAAGGTCTATCTTCGAAGAACTTCAGATTTCAAGGGAGGGCAGCTCTTCATAGGCGAAACCTCAGGATCAAACTTATCCCCAAAACAACTGAGGGCAAAGCTCATCTACTTTATGTAAAAAAGGATTCTATTTTAATACATTCGTTGTTGTATTTAATTTTGTCTATACAAATAAATCCAAAAAATGTATTTCCGTCTTATTCGCCCTACCAGTAGTCGAATAAAACTAGCCAGTGTCTTTTATTTTCCTAAAATTAAAATACTTGAATTTATTCTTATGTGTGAACATACTGATAATAGCCAAATTCCAGTTTCTTCTCACGAATACAACCTTGACGCTTCTATAGTCAATATTGACATATTCCCTGCAGGGGGCAGGAAGCCCTAAGTTAGTTCCAAACTTGGTGGATATGACAAATAACGGTAGTGTCATATATTCATGTGGTCTGGGTGACCATATAAGAATCTGAGTCCAGGTAAAGGCACTTATACAAACCCACAGATATAGTACTTTCAAGTAATTCTCTGGTAAACTTCCATCAGGACGACATGGCTGAGCCCAAAAAACGGATTTTGAGCAAAGCAAAAAATCTATTTTTGGGTGATATGGCCATGTCGTCCAGATGAACCCGCCCTCCTTTCTAAAAAGCAGTATACATATAAGTAACAAATCCCCACCCAAAACTACTCTATCTGCAGCTATCCATGCTTAATTGCAACAAGGAATAATTTACACCGTAGTAGTACGGGGAAGCGGATCCACCGGGTAACCTTGATGACGGCTCCCCTTCAATTTTTCCACTCTTCCCCCTCAGAGTGAAAACTCTATTCGGGGTGAAGATTGCCATGTGTCGTATCAAGAAATACATCCCCTGATATTATGCGATATCCTTAAGAGTTATCTTAAGGATACTCGCGCCAGGAGTTAGAATTCTGGAAACCTGTAGTCAATTCTCTGGGAGTATCACTGTAGCCAAATATCCCTTAGAAAGCTGCCTAAAGGAACCTTCCATCAGGACGACATGGCCATATCACTCAAAAATAGATTTTTTGCTTTGCTCATAATCTGTTATATATATATATATATATATATATATATATATATATATATATATATATATATATATATATATATATATATGTATATGTATCAATACATACATACACACACAGAATAACCAGGTTCTGGTGACTGTATTGATATGCAGTTGTCTAACAGGTGAACACTTTATTTTTTTTAGATAATTTTTTTTTTCAATCTAGATACTGTAGGACTCTAGATTTATATTTAAGATTATTCTCAACCTACGTATTTTTTGCATTTATTTGAAATAAAATATTTTTTTTTTAAGATGTTTTTTTTTTTTTTTCAATACACTTCCTCCCAGAGGGTGTTTTACGTTCCAACCTGTATTATTATTATTATTATTATTATTATTATTATTACTACCCAAGCTACAACCCTAGTTGGAAAAGCAAGATGCTAGAAGCCTATGTGCTCCAGTAGGGAAAAATAGCCCAGTGAGGAAAGGAAATAAGGAAATAAATAAATGATGAGAATGAATTAACAATATATCATTATAAAAACATTAACATCGTCAAAACAGGTATGTCCTATATAAACTATTAACAACGTCAAAAACAGATATATCATAAACAATAAAAAGACTCATGTCAGCCTGGTCAACATAAAAACATTTGCTCCAACGTTGAACTTTTGAAGTTCTACTGATTCAACTACCCGATTAGGAAGATCATTCCACAACTTGGTAACAGCTGTAATAAAACTTCTAGAATACTGTGTAGTATTGAGCCTCATGATGGAGAAGACCTGGCTATTAGAATTAACTGCCTGCCTAGTATTACGAACAGGAAAGAATTGTCCAGGGAGATCTGAATGTAAAGGATGGTCAGAGTTATGAAAAATCTTATGCAACATGCATAATGAACTAATTAAACGACGGTGCCAAAGATTAATACATAGATCAGGAATAAGAAATTTAATAGACCGTAAGTTTCTGTCCAACAAATTAAGATGAGAATCAGCAGCTGAACACCAGACAGGAGAACAATACTCAAAACAAGGTAGAATGAAAGAATTAAAACACTTATTCAGAATAGATTGATCACCGAAAATCTTGTAAGACTTAATCAATAAGCCACTTTTTTGTGCAGTTGAAGAAGACACAGACCTAATGTGTTTCTCAAAAGTAAATTTGCTGTCGAGAATCACACCTAAAATTTTTTAAATTCCTACAAACTTAAAGAAACATTATCAATACTGAGATCCGGCTGTTGAGGACCCACCGTCCTTGATCTACTTACAATCATACTTTAAGTTTTGTTAGGATTCAACTTCATACCCCATAATTTGCACCAAGTTCATCGAGAACAACAAGTTCCGGATGATAACCTTACAACACATAAGGACCCTGTTACCAAAAGGGGCGTACACAGTCTCAATAGACCTAGCAGATGTTTACTGGCACCTTCCAGTCAGCCGCCCCCTCCTCCTACCTAGGATTCAAGCTACAGAAGACAAAGTATGTCTTCAGAGCCATGCCCTTCAGACTAAATATAGCCCCAAGGATCTTCACGAAACTTGCAGACGCAGTAGTACAACAACTAAGCTTAGAAGGCATTCAGGTAGCAGCATACCTGGACAACTGGCTGGTGTGGTCAGTATCCAAGACTGCTTGTCTGCAGGCTGCCACGAAGGTGATCCAGTTCCTGGAACATCTGGGCTTCAAGATCAACTACAAGAAGTCTCGCCTCTCTCCAGCTCAAGAGTTTCAGTGGTTGGGAATCCATTGGAACTTGCAGTCACACTGCCTCTCCATTCCACCGAAGAGGAGGAGAGAGATCGCGGTTTCTGTCAAGAGATTACTGAGGATTTCAAGATGCCAACAGGAAAGAGTACTAGGCTCTCTCCAGTCCGCAGCAGTAACAGACCCAGTGCTAAGAGCACAGCTAAAAGATGCGTCAGGAGTCTGGAGAAGATACGCACTCATCAAACACTCGAAGAGATCAACAGAGATCGACACCGACCTTACTGCGATCGCTTCTGAGGCCGTGGTTGAAGGTCAAGAGCCTAGCAAGGACTATTCCCTTACAACCACCTCAACCGTCATCCACACGGATGCCCCAACAGAAGGATGGGGAGATCATTCCCATCAAAGGAAAGTTCAAAGGACCTGGTCACTCCAGTTCAAGATCTTTCACATCAACATTCTGGAGGCCATGGCAGTCCTCCTGATTTTGAAGAAACTATCCCCTCACAGATCAGCCCATATCAAGTTGGTCTTGGACAGCGAAGTGATAGTGAGATGTCTGAACCGACAAGGCTCGAGATCGCCCTACATCAACCACGTGATGTTGGCCATCTTTCGCTTGGCAAGAAAGAAAGGATGGCACTTATCAGCAGTTCACCTACAAGGGTTCCGCAATGTGATGGTGGATGCTCTATCCAGGCAAAAGCCAAGAGAGTCAGAATGGTCCCTAGACGCAGACTCATTCTCCTTCATCTTGGAAAAAGTCCCAGAACTGCAGATTGACCTCTTCGCAACGAGTGACAACAAGAAACTACCTCGATACGTAGCCCCATACAAGGACCCTCGTTCTGAAGCGATGGACGCCATGTCCCTCGATTGGAACAGGTGGAATCATATCTATCTGTTCCCGCCAACAAATCTCCTGCTGAAGGTCCTCAACAGGCTGAGATCCTTCAAGGGGACAGCAGCAGTGATGGCCCCCAAATGGCCCAAGAGCAATTGGTTCCCTCTAGTGATAGAACTGAGGTTGAGGCTGTTTCCTCTACCGAACCCAGTTCTATCCTATCTGGTTCAGAAGTCGACTGTCTACGCTTCATCATTGAGAACCCAAAACCTACATCTCATGATTTTCTCCCCTTAGCAGTCAAGAAGAGGTTTGGGTTCTCAAAAGGCAACATCGACTTTATAGAAGAATACAAGTCAAAGTCAACCAGAAGACAATATGAATCGTCTTGGAAGAAGTGGGTCTCCTTTGTCAAAGCGAACAAACCGACAGAAATCTCGATAGACTTCTGCCTGTCCTTCTTCATCCACTTTCAAGAGCAAGGCTTGGCTTCCACCACGATAACTATGTGTAAGTCAGCTTTGATTAGACCTCTTCTATACGCCTTCCAGGTTGACCTGTCGAACGAAATCCTCAATAAGATTCCGAAAGCATGTGCTAGACTTAAACCAGCAGCCCCTCCGAAGCCCATATCATGGTCTTTGGACAAAGTCTTGCACTACGCTTCGAACTTGAACAATTAAGATTGCTCCCTAAAGGATCTAATAGAGAAAGGGATATTCTTGTTGCTATAGCCTCAGGGGCTAGAGTTAGTGAAATAGTGGCCCTATCTAGAGACAAGGGCCATATTCAGTTCACAGAAGAGAGAGAACTGAATCTTTTTCCCGATCTACCTTTCTCGCCAAAAACGAGCTACCCGCCAAGAGGTGGGGTCCTTGGAGAATCTGCCCTCTGAAGGAAGATGTCTCTCTATGTCCAGTAGAGTGTCTAAAGGTCTATCTTCGAAGAACTTCAGATTTCAAGGGAGGGCAGCTCTTCATAGGCGAAACCTCAGGATCAAACTTATCCCCAAAACAACTGAGGGCAAAGCTCATCTACTTTATGTAAAAAAGGATTCTATTTTAATACATTCGTTGTTGTATTTAATTTTGTCTATACAAATAAATCCAAAAAATGTATTTCCGTCTTATTCGCCCTACCAGTAGTCGAATAAAACTAGCCAGTGTCTTTTATTTTCCTAAAATTAAAATACTTGAATTTATTCTTATGTGTGAACATACTGATAATAGCCAAATTCCAGTTTCTTCTCACGAATACAACCTTGACGCTTCTATAGTCAATATTGACATATTCCCTGCAGGGGGCAGGAAGCCCTAAGTTAGTTCCAAACTTGGTGGATATGACAAATAACGGTAGTGTCATATATTCATGTGGTCTGGGTGACCATATAAGAATCTGAGTCCAGGTAAAGGCACTTATACAAACCCACAGATATAGTACTTTCAAGTAATTCTCTGGTAAACTTCCATCAGGACGACATGGCTGAGCCCAAAAAACGGATTTTGAGCAAAGCAAAAAATCTATTTTTGGGTGATATGGCCATGTCGTCCAGATGAACCCGCCCTCCTTTCTAAAAAGCAGTATACATATAAGTAACAAATCCCCACCCAAAACTACTCTATCTGCAGCTATCCATGCTTAATTGCAACAAGGAATAATTTACACCGTAGTAGTACGGGGAAGCGGATCCACCGGGTAACCTTGATGACGGCTCCCCTTCAATTTTTCCACTCTTCCCCCTCAGAGTGAAAACTCTATTCGGGGTGAAGATTGCCATGTGTCGTATCAAGAAATACATCCCCTGATATTATGCGATATCCTTAAGAGTTATCTTAAGGATACTCGCGCCAGGAGTTAGAATTCTGGAAACCTGTAGTCAATTCTCTGGGAGTATCACTGTAGCCAAATATCCCTTAGAAAGCTGCCTAAAGGAACCTTCCATCAGGACGACATGGCCATATCACTCAAAAATAGATTTTTTGCTTTGCTCATAATCTGTTATATATATATATATATATATATATATATATATATATATATATATATATATATATATATATATATATAATGTATATGTATCAATACATACATACACACACAGAATAACCAGGTTCTGGTGACTGTATTGATATGCAGTTGTCTAACAGGTGAACACTTTATTTTTTTTAGATAATTTTTTTTTTCAATCTAGATACTGTAGGACTCTAGATTTATATTTAAGATTATTCTCAACCTACGTATTTTTTGCATTTATTTGAAATAAAATATTTTTTTTTTAAGATGTTTTTTTTTTTTTTTCAATACACTTCCTCCCAGAGGGTGTTTTACGTTCCAACCTGTATTATTATTATTATTATTATTATTATTATTATTACTACCCAAGCTACAACCCTAGTTGGAAAAGCAAGATGCTAGAAGCCTATGTGCTCCAGTAGGGAAAAATAGCCCAGTGAGGAAAGGAAATAAGGAAATAAATAAATGATGAGAATGAATTAACAATATATCATTATAAAAACATTAACATCGTCAAAACAGGTATGTCCTATATAAACTATTAACAACGTCAAAAACAGATATATCATAAACAATAAAAAGACTCATGTCAGCCTGGTCAACATAAAAACATTTGCTCCAACGTTGAACTTTTGAAGTTCTACTGATTCAACTACCCGATTAGGAAGATCATTCCACAACTTGGTAACAGCTGTAATAAAACTTCTAGAATACTGTGTAGTATTGAGCCTCATGATGGAGAAGACCTGGCTATTAGAATTAACTGCCTGCCTAGTATTACGAACAGGAAAGAATTGTCCAGGGAGATCTGAATGTAAAGGATGGTCAGAGTTATGAAAAATCTTATGCAACATGCATAATGAACTAATTAAACGACGGTGCCAAAGATTAATACATAGATCAGGAATAAGAAATTTAATAGACCGTAAGTTTCTGTCCAACAAATTAAGATGAGAATCAGCAGCTGAACACCAGACAGGAGAACAATACTCAAAACAAGGTAGAATGAAAGAATTAAAACACTTATTCAGAATAGATTGATCACCGAAAATCTTGTAAGACTTAATCAATAAGCCACTTTTTTGTGCAGTTGAAGAAGACACAGACCTAATGTGTTTCTCAAAAGTAAATTTGCTGTCGAGAATCACACCTAAAATTTTTTAAATTCCTACAAACTTAAAGAAACATTATCAATACTGAGATCCGGCTGTTGAGGACCCACCGTCCTTGATCTACTTACAATCATACTTTAAGTTTTGTTAGGATTCAACTTCATACCCCATAATTTGCACCAAGTTCATCGAGAACAACAAGTTCCGGATGATAACCTTACAACACATAAGGACCCTGTTACCAAAAGGGGCGTACACAGTCTCAATAGACCTAGCAGATGTTTACTGGCACCTTCCAGTCAGCCGCCCCCTCCTCCTACCTAGGATTCAAGCTACAGAAGACAAAGTATGTCTTCAGAGCCATGCCCTTCAGACTAAATATAGCCCCAAGGATCTTCACGAAACTTGCAGACGCAGTAGTACAACAACTAAGCTTAGAAGGCATTCAGGTAGCAGCATACCTGGACAACTGGCTGGTGTGGTCAGTATCCAAGACTGCTTGTCTGCAGGCTGCCACGAAGGTGATCCAGTTCCTGGAACATCTGGGCTTCAAGATCAACTACAAGAAGTCTCGCCTCTCTCCAGCTCAAGAGTTTCAGTGGTTGGGAATCCATTGGAACTTGCAGTCACACTGCCTCTCCATTCCACCGAAGAGGAGGAGAGAGATCGCGGTTTCTGTCAAGAGATTACTGAGGATTTCAAGATGCCAACAGGAAAGAGTACTAGGCTCTCTCCAGTCCGCAGCAGTAACAGACCCAGTGCTAAGAGCACAGCTAAAAGATGCGTCAGGAGTCTGGAGAAGATACGCACTCATCAAACACTCGAAGAGATCAACAGAGATCGACACCGACCTTACTGCGATCGCTTCTGAGGCCGTGGTTGAAGGTCAAGAGCCTAGCAAGGACTATTCCCTTACAACCACCTCAACCGTCATCCACACGGATGCCCCAACAGAAGGATGGGGAGATCATTCCCATCAAAGGAAAGTTCAAAGGACCTGGTCACTCCAGTTCAAGATCTTTCACATCAACATTCTGGAGGCCATGGCAGTCCTCCTGATTTTGAAGAAACTATCCCCTCACAGATCAGCCCATATCAAGTTGGTCTTGGACAGCGAAGTGATAGTGAGATGTCTGAACCGACAAGGCTCGAGATCGCCCTACATCAACCACGTGATGTTGGCCATCTTTCGCTTGGCAAGAAAGAAAGGATGGCACTTATCAGCAGTTCACCTACAAGGGTTCCGCAATGTGATGGTGGATGCTCTATCCAGGCAAAAGCCAAGAGAGTCAGAATGGTCCCTAGACGCAGACTCATTCTCCTTCATCTTGGAAAAAGTCCCAGAACTGCAGATTGACCTCTTCGCAACGAGTGACAACAAGAAACTACCTCGATACGTAGCCCCATACAAGGACCCTCGTTCTGAAGCGATGGACGCCATGTCCCTCGATTGGAACAGGTGGAATCATATCTATCTGTTCCCGCCAACAAATCTCCTGCTGAAGGTCCTCAACAGGCTGAGATCCTTCAAGGGGACAGCAGCAGTGATGGCCCCCAAATGGCCCAAGAGCAATTGGTTCCCTCTAGTGATAGAACTGAGGTTGAGGCTGTTTCCTCTACCGAACCCAGTTCTATCCTATCTGGTTCAGAAGTCGACTGTCTACGCTTCATCATTGAGAACCCAAAACCTACATCTCATGATTTTCTCCCCTTAGCAGTCAAGAAGAGGTTTGGGTTCTCAAAAGGCAACATCGACTTTATAGAAGAATACAAGTCAAAGTCAACCAGAAGACAATATGAATCGTCTTGGAAGAAGTGGGTCTCCTTTGTCAAAGCGAACAAACCGACAGAAATCTCGATAGACTTCTGCCTGTCCTTCTTCATCCACTTTCAAGAGCAAGGCTTGGCTTCCACCACGATAACTATGTGTAAGTCAGCTTTGATTAGACCTCTTCTATACGCCTTCCAGGTTGACCTGTCGAACGAAATCCTCAATAAGATTCCGAAAGCATGTGCTAGACTTAAACCAGCAGCCCCTCCGAAGCCCATATCATGGTCTTTGGACAAAGTCTTGCACTACGCTTCGAACTTGAACAATTAAGATTGCTCCCTAAAGGATCTAATAGAGAAAGGGATATTCTTGTTGCTATAGCCTCAGGGGCTAGAGTTAGTGAAATAGTGGCCCTATCTAGAGACAAGGGCCATATTCAGTTCACAGAAGAGAGAGAACTGAATCTTTTTCCCGATCTACCTTTCTCGCCAAAAACGAGCTACCCGCCAAGAGGTGGGGTCCTTGGAGAATCTGCCCTCTGAAGGAAGATGTCTCTCTATGTCCAGTAGAGTGTCTAAAGGTCTATCTTCGAAGAACTTCAGATTTCAAGGGAGGGCAGCTCTTCATAGGCGAAACCTCAGGATCAAACTTATCCCCAAAACAACTGAGGGCAAAGCTCATCTACTTTATGTAAAAAAGGATTCTATTTTAATACATTCGTTGTTGTATTTAATTTTGTCTATACAAATAAATCCAAAAAATGTATTTCCGTCTTATTCGCCCTACCAGTAGTCGAATAAAACTAGCCAGTGTCTTTTATTTTCCTAAAATTAAAATACTTGAATTTATTCTTATGTGTGAACATACTGATAATAGCCAAATTCCAGTTTCTTCTCACGAATACAACCTTGACGCTTCTATAGTCAATATTGACATATTCCCTGCAGGGGGCAGGAAGCCCTAAGTTAGTTCCAAACTTGGTGGATATGACAAATAACGGTAGTGTCATATATTCATGTGGTCTGGGTGACCATATAAGAATCTGAGTCCAGGTAAAGGCACTTATACAAACCCACAGATATAGTACTTTCAAGTAATTCTCTGGTAAACTTCCATCAGGACGACATGGCTGAGCCCAAAAAACGGATTTTGAGCAAAGCAAAAAATCTATTTTTGGGTGATATGGCCATGTCGTCCAGATGAACCCGCCCTCCTTTCTAAAAAGCAGTATACATATAAGTAACAAATCCCCACCCAAAACTACTCTATCTGCAGCTATCCATGCTTAATTGCAACAAGGAATAATTTACACCGTAGTAGTACGGGGAAGCGGATCCACCGGGTAACCTTGATGACGGCTCCCCTTCAATTTTTCCACTCTTCCCCCTCAGAGTGAAAACTCTATTCGGGGTGAAGATTGCCATGTGTCGTATCAAGAAATACATCCCCTGATATTATGCGATATCCTTAAGAGTTATCTTAAGGATACTCGCGCCAGGAGTTAGAATTCTGGAAACCTGTAGTCAATTCTCTGGGAGTATCACTGTAGCCAAATATCCCTTAGAAAGCTGCCTAAAGGAACCTTCCATCAGGACGACATGGCCATATCACTCAAAAATAGATTTTTTGCTTTGCTCATAATCTGTTATATATATATATATATATATATATATATATATATATATATATATATATATATATATATATATATATAATGTATATGTATCAATACATACATACACACACAGAATAACCAGGTTCTGGTGACTGTATTGATATGCAGTTGTCTAACAGGTGAACACTTTATTTTTTTTAGATAATTTTTTTTTTCAATCTAGATACTGTAGGACTCTAGATTTATATTTAAGATTATTCTCAACCTACGTATTTTTTGCATTTATTTGAAATAAAATATTTTTTTTTTAAGATGTTTTTTTTTTTTTTTCAATACACTTCCTCCCAGAGGGTGTTTTACGTTCCAACCTGTATTATTATTATTATTATTATTATTATTATTATTACTACCCAAGCTACAACCCTAGTTGGAAAAGCAAGATGCTAGAAGCCTATGTGCTCCAGTAGGGAAAAATAGCCCAGTGAGGAAAGGAAATAAGGAAATAAATAAATGATGAGAATGAATTAACAATATATCATTATAAAAACATTAACATCGTCAAAACAGGTATGTCCTATATAAACTATTAACAACGTCAAAAACAGATATATCATAAACAATAAAAAGACTCATGTCAGCCTGGTCAACATAAAAACATTTGCTCCAACGTTGAACTTTTGAAGTTCTACTGATTCAACTACCCGATTAGGAAGATCATTCCACAACTTGGTAACAGCTGTAATAAAACTTCTAGAATACTGTGTAGTATTGAGCCTCATGATGGAGAAGACCTGGCTATTAGAATTAACTGCCTGCCTAGTATTACGAACAGGAAAGAATTGTCCAGGGAGATCTGAATGTAAAGGATGGTCAGAGTTATGAAAAATCTTATGCAACATGCATAATGAACTAATTAAACGACGGTGCCAAAGATTAATACATAGATCAGGAATAAGAAATTTAATAGACCGTAAGTTTCTGTCCAACAAATTAAGATGAGAATCAGCAGCTGAACACCAGACAGGAGAACAATACTCAAAACAAGGTAGAATGAAAGAATTAAAACACTTATTCAGAATAGATTGATCACCGAAAATCTTGTAAGACTTAATCAATAAGCCACTTTTTTGTGCAGTTGAAGAAGACACAGACCTAATGTGTTTCTCAAAAGTAAATTTGCTGTCGAGAATCACACCTAAAATTTTTTAAATTCCTACAAACTTAAAGAAACATTATCAATACTGAGATCCGGCTGTTGAGGACCCACCGTCCTTGATCTACTTACAATCATACTTTAAGTTTTGTTAGGATTCAACTTCATACCCCATAATTTGCACCAAGTTCATCGAGAACAACAAGTTCCGGATGATAACCTTACAACACATAAGGACCCTGTTACCAAAAGGGGCGTACACAGTCTCAATAGACCTAGCAGATGTTTACTGGCACCTTCCAGTCAGCCGCCCCCTCCTCCTACCTAGGATTCAAGCTACAGAAGACAAAGTATGTCTTCAGAGCCATGCCCTTCAGACTAAATATAGCCCCAAGGATCTTCACGAAACTTGCAGACGCAGTAGTACAACAACTAAGCTTAGAAGGCATTCAGGTAGCAGCATACCTGGACAACTGGCTGGTGTGGTCAGTATCCAAGACTGCTTGTCTGCAGGCTGCCACGAAGGTGATCCAGTTCCTGGAACATCTGGGCTTCAAGATCAACTACAAGAAGTCTCGCCTCTCTCCAGCTCAAGAGTTTCAGTGGTTGGGAATCCATTGGAACTTGCAGTCACACTGCCTCTCCATTCCACCGAAGAGGAGGAGAGAGATCGCGGTTTCTGTCAAGAGATTACTGAGGATTTCAAGATGCCAACAGGAAAGAGTACTAGGCTCTCTCCAGTCCGCAGCAGTAACAGACCCAGTGCTAAGAGCACAGCTAAAAGATGCGTCAGGAGTCTGGAGAAGATACGCACTCATCAAACACTCGAAGAGATCAACAGAGATCGACACCGACCTTACTGCGATCGCTTCTGAGGCCGTGGTTGAAGGTCAAGAGCCTAGCAAGGACTATTCCCTTACAACCACCTCAACCGTCATCCACACGGATGCCCCAACAGAAGGATGGGGAGATCATTCCCATCAAAGGAAAGTTCAAAGGACCTGGTCACTCCAGTTCAAGATCTTTCACATCAACATTCTGGAGGCCATGGCAGTCCTCCTGATTTTGAAGAAACTATCCCCTCACAGATCAGCCCATATCAAGTTGGTCTTGGACAGCGAAGTGATAGTGAGATGTCTGAACCGACAAGGCTCGAGATCGCCCTACATCAACCACGTGATGTTGGCCATCTTTCGCTTGGCAAGAAAGAAAGGATGGCACTTATCAGCAGTTCACCTACAAGGGTTCCGCAATGTGATGGTGGATGCTCTATCCAGGCAAAAGCCAAGAGAGTCAGAATGGTCCCTAGACGCAGACTCATTCTCCTTCATCTTGGAAAAAGTCCCAGAACTGCAGATTGACCTCTTCGCAACGAGTGACAACAAGAAACTACCTCGATACGTAGCCCCATACAAGGACCCTCGTTCTGAAGCGATGGACGCCATGTCCCTCGATTGGAACAGGTGGAATCATATCTATCTGTTCCCGCCAACAAATCTCCTGCTGAAGGTCCTCAACAGGCTGAGATCCTTCAAGGGGACAGCAGCAGTGATGGCCCCCAAATGGCCCAAGAGCAATTGGTTCCCTCTAGTGATAGAACTGAGGTTGAGGCTGTTTCCTCTACCGAACCCAGTTCTATCCTATCTGGTTCAGAAGTCGACTGTCTACGCTTCATCATTGAGAACCCAAAACCTACATCTCATGATTTTCTCCCCTTAGCAGTCAAGAAGAGGTTTGGGTTCTCAAAAGGCAACATCGACTTTATAGAAGAATACAAGTCAAAGTCAACCAGAAGACAATATGAATCGTCTTGGAAGAAGTGGGTCTCCTTTGTCAAAGCGAACAAACCGACAGAAATCTCGATAGACTTCTGCCTGTCCTTCTTCATCCACTTTCAAGAGCAAGGCTTGGCTTCCACCACGATAACTATGTGTAAGTCAGCTTTGATTAGACCTCTTCTATACGCCTTCCAGGTTGACCTGTCGAACGAAATCCTCAATAAGATTCCGAAAGCATGTGCTAGACTTAAACCAGCAGCCCCTCCGAAGCCCATATCATGGTCTTTGGACAAAGTCTTGCACTACGCTTCGAACTTGAACAATTAAGATTGCTCCCTAAAGGATCTAATAGAGAAAGGGATATTCTTGTTGCTATAGCCTCAGGGGCTAGAGTTAGTGAAATAGTGGCCCTATCTAGAGACAAGGGCCATATTCAGTTCACAGAAGAGAGAGAACTGAATCTTTTTCCCGATCTACCTTTCTCGCCAAAAACGAGCTACCCGCCAAGAGGTGGGGTCCTTGGAGAATCTGCCCTCTGAAGGAAGATGTCTCTCTATGTCCAGTAGAGTGTCTAAAGGTCTATCTTCGAAGAACTTCAGATTTCAAGGGAGGGCAGCTCTTCATAGGCGAAACCTCAGGATCAAACTTATCCCCAAAACAACTGAGGGCAAAGCTCATCTACTTTATGTAAAAAAGGATTCTATTTTAATACATTCGTTGTTGTATTTAATTTTGTCTATACAAATAAATCCAAAAAATGTATTTCCGTCTTATTCGCCCTACCAGTAGTCGAATAAAACTAGCCAGTGTCTTTTATTTTCCTAAAATTAAAATACTTGAATTTATTCTTATGTGTGAACATACTGATAATAGCCAAATTCCAGTTTCTTCTCACGAATACAACCTTGACGCTTCTATAGTCAATATTGACATATTCCCTGCAGGGGGCAGGAAGCCCTAAGTTAGTTCCAAACTTGGTGGATATGACAAATAACGGTAGTGTCATATATTCATGTGGTCTGGGTGACCATATAAGAATCTGAGTCCAGGTAAAGGCACTTATACAAACCCACAGATATAGTACTTTCAAGTAATTCTCTGGTAAACTTCCATCAGGACGACATGGCTGAGCCCAAAAAACGGATTTTGAGCAAAGCAAAAAATCTATTTTTGGGTGATATGGCCATGTCGTCCAGATGAACCCGCCCTCCTTTCTAAAAAGCAGTATACATATAAGTAACAAATCCCCACCCAAAACTACTCTATCTGCAGCTATCCATGCTTAATTGCAACAAGGAATAATTTACACCGTAGTAGTACGGGGAAGCGGATCCACCGGGTAACCTTGATGACGGCTCCCCTTCAATTTTTCCACTCTTCCCCCTCAGAGTGAAAACTCTATTCGGGGTGAAGATTGCCATGTGTCGTATCAAGAAATACATCCCCTGATATTATGCGATATCCTTAAGAGTTATCTTAAGGATACTCGCGCCAGGAGTTAGAATTCTGGAAACCTGTAGTCAATTCTCTGGGAGTATCACTGTAGCCAAATATCCCTTAGAAAGCTGCCTAAAGGAACCTTCCATCAGGACGACATGGCCATATCACTCAAAAATAGGTTTTTTGCTTTGCTCATAATCTGTTATATATATATATATATATATATATATATATATATATATATATATATATATATATATAATGTATATGTATCAATACATACATACACACACAGAATAACCAGGTTCTGGTGACTGTATTGATATGCAGTTGTCTAACAGGTGAACACTTTATTTTTTTAGATAATTTTTTTTTTCAATCTAGATACTGTAGGACTCTAGATTTATATTTAAGATTATTCTCAACCTACGTATTTTTTGCATTTATTTGAAATAAAATATTTTTTTTTTAAGATGTTTTTTTTTTTTTTTCAATACACTTCCTCCCAGAGGGTGTTTTACGTTCCAACCTGTATTATTATTATTATTATTATTATTACTACCCAAGCTACAACCCTAGTTGGAAAAGCAAGATGCTAGAATCCTATGTGCTCCAGTAGGGAAAAATAGCCCAGTGAGGAAAGGAAATAAGGAAATAAATAAATGATGAGAATGAATTAACAATATATCATTATAAAAACATTAACATCGTCAAAACAGGTATGTCCTATATAAACTATTAACAACGTCAAAAACAGATATATCATAAACAATAAAAAGACTCATGTCAGCCTGGTCAACATAAAAACATTTGCTCCAACGTTGAACTTTTGAAGTTCTACTGATTCAACTACCCGATTAGGAAGATCATTCCACAACTTGGTAACAGCTGTAATAAAACTTCTAGAATACTGTGTAGTATTGAGCCTCATGATGGAGAAGACCTGGCTATTAGAATTAACTGCCTGCCTAGTATTACGAACAGGAAAGAATTGTCCAGGGAGATCTGAATGTAAAGGATGGTCAGAGTTATGAAAAATCTTATGCAACATGCATAATGAACTAATTAAACGACGGTGCCAAAGATTAATACATAGATCAGGAATAAGAAATTTAATAGACCGTAAGTTTCTGTCCAACAAATTAAGATGAGAATCAGCAGCTGAACACCAGACAGGAGAACAATACTCAAAACAAGGTAGAATGAAAGAATTAAAACACTTATTCAGAATAGATTGATCACCGAAAATCTTGTAAGACTTAATCAATAAGCCACTTTTTTGTGCAGTTGAAGAAGACACAGACCTAATGTGTTTCTCAAAAGTAAATTTGCTGTCGAGAATCACACCTAAAATTTTTTAAATTCCTACAAACTTAAAGAAACATTATCAATACTGAGATCCGGCTGTTGAGGACCCACCGTCCTTGATCTACTTACAATCATACTTTAAGTTTTGTTAGGATTCAACTTCATACCCCATAATTTGCACCATGCACTAATTTTAGCTAAATCTTTATTGTGGGATTCACCAACCCCAGATCTACATTCAGGGGATGGAATTGATGCAAAGAGATTAACATCATCTGCATATGCAACAAGCTTGTTTTCTAGGCCAAACCACATGTCATATGGTTTGCATATATTGTACTGTATTGTACTTCCTCTTCTAACGTTCTTAATGTTCGAATAACGTGAAATAAAGAAACTTCTTGCCTAGAGAGCATACTGCTGCTCATTTTTTAGGACTCCATGCATAGCACTGCGGAGAGAGATGGTAAACACAAGAAAAGATACTAGGAAGTTCTGAGGTTCTAGCTTGGTCCCCTTGCCCTGTATAAACTCAAGGGGTTGTGCCCAGTGCCCAGTTTATTCTTGACTGTTTACTTTTTTACCCAGATCTCTTGGCATTACACCATGTTTTTTGTGTAGTGAAAAGGTGGGGCGTGGTCGGCATTCATAGACTAGGCAGTTTGCGTGCTATATCTGACCACAGGCCACAAATCACTTCATCGTTCTGTAATGTGGCTCAGATCAACATGACTTTGTTCAGTGAAGAGTTTGTAGTATTACCTCAAACATACAGCAGTAGCTCGCCCCCGTGTATCAGCACTTCATCAGCGTGGGGAAGGTCAAGAGGAGGGTCACAAAGAACACCATCTTTGCTGGGATTTGCAGGGTCATAAACCAGGTATTGAATCCCAACCCTCCTCCTGCTCGTCGATCTAGAGCTCATGATGTTAGGGGCATCAGCACGTGCCTAGTGTTCAAGAGAAACTACTATTGTCATGTAGGTACTACAAGCGGGTGTGTGGAACCGTCGAAGGACTTTCACCGCCTAATACCTCCATTTGTCCTGTGGTGAATGCACTACAAGTGGTTTGAATCGCCTGAGGCTCCTTGATGGACAAGTAGGAGATGGTCAAAGGCATAGATTACCGTGGATTAGTCTGGTATGAATGTGTAAGAATCACTGGATTTTTCTTTCTTTCATCTTCCCCTCTCTTGGTGAACAACACCCATGAGTCCTCTGCAAGCTGGCCTCACCTATCTGCAAGTAATAACTATTTCCCTTGTGTAACCTGGTATAAAGATAGTAATTTTTATGTCCCCATACTCCCCGGGAGGTGGGTATCGAGTAACATCTATGTTTGATGCTAAAGATTCTATCTATCCTCTGAGAAATCTTACCTAGACAGTAGCATTGCTAGTATCACAACACACAGGTGACTTAGGCCTATATTCGTGAGTTGCATGAAGTTTTTGTGAGGTGTCAGGGTTCTTCTCAGTTAAGTGTCAAGTCCATATGAGGAAAACCTCGAGTCAAAGGCCAAGCCAGATGGTCAGAACTTCAACCCTCCTAATGGGTGAGTCATCCATATAAATAGCGTAGGGTTTGTATTTAGTGTCGGAAGAAATGACAAATTTGAAGGTAATTTGTATTTTTTCTAATGATACAAACCTGTAACTATTTATACAAATTGTCTCACCATAACCTGTCTCCCTAGAAAGACCTGCCTGCAATTGAAAGTGGTTTAGACATACTGATGTGTGAGTGAATGAGGTAGCTTGCAACCCCCACCACCCAACACTATCCCCTGCTAACTAGCGGGATCTGTAGTTTCCACGTCGCTTAAAAGCCTTATGGCTACTCTTCCAGCTTTCCCAAAAAGATAATCCCCTAAATAGCTACAGGTTTATATTGTTAGGACCCTCTTAATGAGAGAATGCCTTGTTGGAGTCATTGTGCTTGAGCAGGAAATATCTTTTTCATTTTGAAGCATTTTGACGGGCAAGAGGGCTCTCGAACTTTGGGAAATTGGTCGCCCAGTTTGAATCTAAATTTCTCTCTCATCTTTTTCTTCCTCAGAATATTACTTCGACCTTATCATAATTTTATAAACTTACTTTTGTCTTGCTGGCCCAACTCTATGAGTAATATACATTCCTTATTGCTGCTTGCTCGATGAATGGGAGGAAGTATCACGGTTGGGAGGTATTTACATTCAAAGCTATATATTTAAAGGTTGAAAGGGCGCTCATGAATGGCAGGGGCAAGGAACAGTGACACTGCCATATCGAGCAGGACAATGCTCTAGAGACTGACCATATATACATATGATCAGCCCCCAAGCCCCCTCTCTTCTCAAGCTAGGACCAAGGATGGCCAGGCAATGGCTGCTAATGACTCAACAGATAGACCTATAGGTTCCCCCAAAGCCCCCAGCCTTAGCTCACATGGATGGTGGGGTTGCAGCGACCAAAGAAACTAATGAGTTTGAGCAGGACTTGAACTCCAGTTTGGCGTTCAACAGTTAGGGATGTTACCACATCGGCTACATTGGATGATCTCGGCCATCCTGAAGATAGTTTGGACCTTTTTGGTTGGGTCTTCAGAATCCATGGGGATCCAATTCTTGGTGGAGGACTCTTGGCTTCTGGCCGGAAGCCCATCATTATAGATATGGGGAGGATGAGTCGATAGTTTCTTGGTCTCAGTCTTAACAGGTGGGTTCAGCTGACACCTGAGCTTCTATATCTGTTTTGATGCTATCCTTCGGGTAGGGTATGGAGTGGACCATCTGGGAAGTATACTCTCATTGTGCCGGTAGTGGAGAGTGCAAAATTTCCTTTCAAACGTATAATGCCCCTATATTTTTGAGCAGGTAAATCAAACCAATCAACTAACCAATCTTGACCCCTGCTTTATGGATTCTTCAAGTAATGAACCCTATCCCCTGGATATGCTGACTCTCCTCCGGCACTATTGATGACCTGCTATTTTAATTAAGGAAAATTCTGTTGACGACGTTGGAACTAAAAGACCACTCTACTGATGTTAAAAATCTAGTAATTTGGGTAAAACAAGGAAAGTGCAAGTCCTTCGTGTTACCCAAGTTCAATTAGAGACAAATTATGATATACATAAAGCATTTATGTGCTATGGGTTAATTAAGGAAATAAGAATGAGACTTGGAAGAGGAGAAATTGGTTTCATGGATATCTTTTGATAGTCATGACGAAGCATTTAATGCAGTTTGTAATATTATGGATGTTCAACTTAACAACTGAACATCATGGGAGCTCTTTGTGATAAGGTTCCAAAGGAATTGGATGTATACAAACTTGCTGATTGGTTTGAAAAAGATGTAAATGTACTTATGCCCTCCAAGAGAAAGCCAAAACCACCAATGTGGCTTATAGCTGAACCTAAAGGGGTAATAGGGAATTATTTTAAAATCTGCAAATTGATTCAGAAAAAGGTAGGAACAATCACACCTGGTGATAGATCTCAGTTTGGGAAAGATAGTTACCTCATCCATGCCCAATCATCGATGCAGTTTGCAATACTATCTAACCTACAAACAAGCAATGATAAAATTACATTGGAAATCAAACTCCACCTCCATTCTAGTTATGGAAGGGGAATAGTTTTCAATAAAGACCGGTGCGAATTGACAGAGGAGGAGGTATTCTCCATGTGTCCACTAAATGTATGGAAAGTGCATAAAGTTCCTGGAACATCAATGATTACACTTACTTTCCAGGATGCTGATGTACCTTTTCATATTATTATTGAAAATGAAAGGATTAAAGTTTCTCCTTTCAAGCAGAAGCCACTGTAATGCTTTAATTGTTTTAAATTTGGACACCTATCTGAATTTTGTAAAAATAAAGGAATGTGTAGTGTTGGTTCCAATTCTTATCATGGAGACAGTACACTTGAGGCCAGGTGTTTAAACTACAACTTTAATCATAAATCAACTGATAGGAGATGTGAACTGTATAAGTTGGAAGAATCTGCTCTCAACAAATCTAGTTAAAACACATAAGTGTGGGACATGCAAAAAGACTGCTGAATAAATCAACTAGCTATGCAAAGGTCTTAAAATCAAAAGGAAATTTACCACAGGAGACATCAAACCCATCTAACACTGCCAGTGGTTCTAAGAAAAGATATACATAATTTAATAATAATGTAAAGTGCTGTATGACAAGGTAAGCATATTGCCTTCTGAGGCTTTTCCACGGTATATTAAAATTGGGGCATTGCCCATTTCTATACAACCTTCATCCCCCATTACCAACAATAGTACTAAGCTTTCTTAGGCCATGTCCTTGCCTGATTTGTTGAAGACTCCACCTAAAACCAAGTTACCAGGTTCACCTGTAGTGGGGAAGGAGCAAAAATCTGGTAGCTCACCACCTATTAATTGGAAAAGAGAGAGACCTCCATCTCTCTCGCCCCCTTCCATAAGAAGCATTTAAAGTTACGACATCAGATAAATATGATGTTTTGTTGGTTGATGTTTCTGATCAACTGGAAGACAATTTAAATAAATCAGAAATTCAAGGTGAACCCACCACCCCCTTCAATTAGATCAAAAGAACAAAAAGAAAATCACAAATGCAAAACACAATTTATCAAGACCCCCTCTAATAAATCCACCTGGAATTCGATAAAAATTTGCTAATGGGAAGACTTCATCCAAGGGGTCTTCCAAAAAATAAACCATAGTTTTTTCCTCCATTTTGCAATGGAATTATCAGAGTTTAAGGGCTAATTATGAAGAACTTAAGCTCCTCGTTCATGAGCGCTCCCCCATAATTATATGTCTACAGGAGAGCAAACTTGATGATAATACTGCTTGTCCTCGCAGATATATTAGTTATAGGACACCATATGATTACTGAGTAGAGAACCGTGGCGGAAGTCTCATATACGTTCGTCGAGATGTTCCCCAAATATCTTTGTCTATTCATACATCTCTGCAGGCAGTGGCTGTACAGATTGATATAGGGAGGAAATATACAATTTGCTCTCTGTACTTGCCTCCAAATAATATTTTGTACGATAACTTGGTAGAGGTGACTCAACAACTCCCTCAACCTTTTCTTTTGCTTGGAGATTTGAATGGTAGACATCCTTTATGGGGTGATGTTTTAGCAAACACTAGGGGCAATATTATATCATCAATTGTGGAGGAGGAGGATGTCGGACTCCTTAATACAGGAGAGCCCACACATTTTCATGTCCAAACAGCTACCTTGTCATGTATTGACCTATCAATTGCAAGCTCTAATTGCCTTCTCAATTTTGATTGGAGGACACTAAATGTTTGGCATACTAGTGATCATGCACCAATCATTATAAACACCAACAATGGTCCACCTTTACAGAGATCACCACAATGGAATCTTGACAATGCGGATTGGGATAGATTTCTTGAGCTAAGCAAAATTAAAAAGAATGCAGAACAGTTTGAAAGCGTTGATGATGCTATTGACTTACTGAATGGAACTCTCCATACAGCAGGAGTTAGTTCAATTCCGAAAGCAACAGGATAATTCAAACGGCAACCCGTCCCCTGGTGGTCTTCAGGACTAGCTGCACTGCACAGAGTCACAAGATCTTCAACTTGATTGTGCAGACGCCATACTGAGGAGAATTTAATAATATACAAGAAATGTAGAGCACAGTTCCGTCGTGCCATGAAAGAAATTAGGCACCAGTCTTGTGTATCTTTTGTTTCTTCCATTAACAGTAAAACACCACCATCTTCTGTGTGGAAGAAAGTAAAAAAGATAGCAGGCAAATTCACCCCCAACCCACCACCAGTGTTGAAGGTGAACGGTCAGTATGTGACTGGAGCAACTGAGGTTAGCAGTGCCCTGGCTGATCATTTCTCAAATGTATCATGCAGGTGTGTAGCAGCCCCTGGTCACCAGTATAGGAACATTGAAGAAAATAAAATTTTTAAAGCTTGCAACAGGAAGGGAAGTCATACAATACTCCTTTAATGAAAAGATAATTTGATTCTGCACTTCCATCTTGAAATGATACAGCCCCTGGACCCGATGGAATTCCATATGCAATGATTAAACATGTACCTGTTAATACCAAGTTAAATATTTTAAGCATTATTAATAGAATGTGGCATGATTATAGTTATGCAGGTGTTTGGGAACTAGCCATTATTTTAGCCCTCTTAAAACACGGGAAGGAAAAGATATTAGCAGCAAACTATCTACCAATTACAGTACATTGACATCTCGCTTATGTACGATCATTGAGAACATGGTCAATGCAAGAATGGTGTGGTACCGGGAAAAGGACATTTTATCACCTATCCAGTGTGAATTTAGAAAAATGCACTCAACGACTGATGTGTTGATATGACTTGAGTCCTCTATTTGTGAAGCCTTTGCTTCCAAACAGCACCATGTAACAGTCATTTTTTACCTTGTAAAGCCATATGGTACTGCATGGAGATAAGGTATACTTAAAACCATTCATAATTTGGGATTACGAGGAGAGCTACCATTGTTCATTCAATCATTTATTTCACATAGATTTTTTCAAGTTAGTGTCATTTATTTCACATGGATTTTTTCAACTTAGAGTGGGGGAAGCTCTATCAGAGAGGAAATGTCAGGAAGAAGACATTCTCCAGGATAGTGTGCTAAATGTAACCCTATTTGTACTATCTATTAATGGGATATCCTCTGTCATTCCCCAAGATATTCTCTCAACACTATTTGTAGATGATCTCTCCATACCATTTGCTGGAGCTAGAATAGCAATGGTTGAGAGAAAGCTACAACTCTCAATTAACAAAATTACTCAGTTTGGTATTGGTTTAGGTTGCAAAGACTTCCTAATTCTTTAGCCTATCAGACTACAAGCCTTGTAAAGCAATCAACATACTTTGAGTTACACCCAAAATCCCCTCAACCTTATGGTTTTGGGGCGAAAATTGTCAATTGATACAGTCTTTATATAGTTAGAAGTAAGGTGCTTCAATTTAATATATCAGCAATGCCTCCATGGAAATTACCAGATATCTTTTTGTAAATATATTATCGGTATCAAAAAGATTATGACTGACTTAGAAGCCAAGTCTCTTTTTATGGAACATGTAGCACAACATAGGGAATCGACTTTTATATATACTGATGGCTCCAAATCTGATACTGGTGTTGGATTTGGTGTATATAGTAATGCTTTTAATTGTAGAGGTGCACTTCCTCTAACGGCTTCTATATTTACCGCTGAACTGTATGGCATAATAATCTCTATTGAGAAAATAGTGTAGGAGGAGAAGGGTAATTTTACCATTTTTAGTGATGCAAAGAGTGTCCTTCAAGCTTTAGAAGTTTTTAATTCCAATAACCGTTTAGTTTTAAAGATTTTAGAATGGCTTTTTATTATTGGACTGAAAGGTATAACAGTTCGATTTTGTTAGGTTCCAGCATATGTAGGTGTGTCTGAGAATGAGAAGGCAGATTTACTGGCAAAGAATGCTGCATCCGAGTTGCTTCCGAGAAGGTATCCTATCCTATGTAATGATTTTGTACCTGTCATTAAGAATATTTTTTATAATAATTGGCAACAGCATTGGGGTAGTCTACATGGAAAGAAAATGAGAGAAATAACAAATGTTATATCTCCTTGTAGGTATATCATGATGCCCTGAAAGTGAGAGACCTATCTTTGTTGTCTCCGCATTGGTCACACTCGGTTGACACACAATTTCCTAAAGAATGAGCAACATCAGCTATATTGGGATGAATGTTCGGTACCCTTGACAGTGAGCCATTTGTTGATCGAATGCCCCACTTATAGTACCAAAAGAAATAGATCTGTTTGAGGCTTGAGGTGAGGATGAATTGTTCATCCTTGCTAAGATTCTCTTGACATGATCTGTCATACCATACAAGTGGTATTTTTAAATTTATTTCAGAAGCAGGTCTTCTGAAAGCTATCGAGATGTTATAAGGATGTTTTTGCTTTTATTTTAAATTGAATTACCATTTATTCATATTTTTATTTAAAACAAATAATATTGGCATCAATGACCTTAGATGTCAGGATGCCAGATACTGTAACTCCTAATCAATCAATCAATTATATTGTTAGAAAAAATGCAAATTTCTTTCTAATTTGTCATGTTTGTACTTGCAGTGGGGAAGGATGGACATTGCAACTGATTTATGAGTTAACCAACTGTAGATTCACACTCCCTCTATATGTCTAGTAGGGAATTTGATCATTTTCAATCATCCCCATGTGCCGAATGCAGGTCGTGGTTTCCTGTGCAGTGATAGGCGTACACCCTAAAGTGAAATGAGCGAGCTAAGCATTTACCAGGGTTTGTCTGGGTAATGCCCAAGAAGATACTAAAGAAGTCTTTTGCTTCTTCGGCCTCCTCAAGCCTAGGACTGCAGCCATAGTCCTTGTACATACTTCCCTGATTTGCCCTGAGAGTATGCACTGACAGGCTTTTCAGGTTGTGGTGGTGGTGTTTTCCGTACATATTTGGAAGCTGGAAGATCTTCACCCATCTCTGTTCCCCACTTCCCCAGTGCCACTGTCCCCTGTATTCCCAGTGATACCGGTGGCAAAATACGTTGTAGTTACCCAAGTAATACAGACTCCGGTGGTCCCCCCCAAGCCCAAAAGAATTGTGATGGCTCATAGAGTGACACCCGAGCTAGTGAAAATGATGCCGGAACTGGGAGGTGTTGAACGCAAGGTTGGATGTAAGTACATACAAAATACATACAGTATTAATCCAGTGTCCGGGGTTACCATTTTCTGTGACTTAGCCCCTCAGAATCTCAACCATTCTTCTGTGCTTGTCACCCCATCCCTCGTGCCTGGTGGTCTAGGGCCTGTATCACTTGCTCCGCGTGTCTATGGTTGTACCTCGTGGGGCCTTGCAAGTATACCTTCCTTCTCCCCCATGACAGTGTGTTCTAGTGTTGTAGCTCCTGTTGGAGCAACCCCTATGATTTCTGCTTCCATTTAAGCATTGTCATGACTGGTCGCTCAAATCTCGATTCCTCTGCTTACAGAACCTGATGCAAGAGCCAAGAAGAGGAAGAATAGTGCTTGCTTGCTTGTTCCTGCTCATCTTCCAACTTTGATTCTGACTCTTCTAAGATGAAGAAGAGGAAGAGGGCGAAGAATTCCAGAAAGGTCAGCCTTAGACTCCTTATGACTATGGCTGACCTATCGACACCACCTCTTTTTCAAGAGGTGTACATGGCACCCAAGAGGTGGGACCTGGAGCCATGACGCCATGTCTTGGGCCCTTGTGGCTCGGGTCGTAGCTGTCCCGCTAGCCAGTCAGAAGAAGAGTGTATGACCCCATACACTTTCTGTTCCCCGGTTGATATCAGAGTTTCGGCACCCTCCATCACCCTTTCTTCCAGGATGGTGGTCTCCTGTTCCTCCTCCCAGCGAGAACTTGTTCGATCCGGTTGAGAGGATGGCACCACTTGAACAAGTGTGCAATGGAAGATCAAGAGTTGGGGCAGATGGACCCTTTCTCAGTGCCCTAGGTACAGGTGCTTACTACCTTTGTCAGTTCTCCCCCCTACTTTCTCTCTTTTGCAAATAGAGTACTCATCCATTTTTCCAATATCCCCGAGAACCCTGGCCTTGTGAACAGAGGTAAGAAGGATGTTGGAGAACATATTTCAAAAGAATTCCATCAGAGGAATTCTTTCTTTCTATGGATTTAAAGTGCATGTATTTTTGATACCAGTACACCAGTCAATTATTAGTACAGTAACCCCCTTCTTCCACTACAGTTTGATGTTTGATGTACCAATTCAGGCGACTGGGCTCTTGAGTGGGTATTGTTCTTCAGGTGTTCATTCAGATGTTCACCTGGGTAGTATCTTGGGGCCACCTCAAGGGATACGTACCTCTGTGGATGTAGCCCTCGAATGGGGGATCTTGGCTTCCTCTGTGTGGCCGTAGCGACAGGATAGAGTTTGACTTTCTGCTTAGTGATGACATGGGGATTGTGATAATCGAGGAAAGTCAAATCTTTTTCCCAAACTGAGGAGGAAGCACTTGGGCATGATTGTAATAGTGGGATTCGATAAGTTAGATAAATGTATTAGTAAGCCTGAGGAGGTAGTGCATCAGTTCATTCATACAGAACTTCCAAAGCATGGGGAGAATCTTCTCATCCACTGTTGTTCACTGGAGAAGCTCGTGCCTCAAACGAGTGCCTTCGCCAGATATTTCTTCAAGTACATTCATGAAGAATCACTAGTTAGTCTCCATGGATCACTATCCCTCCTCGCACTGACGGAAGGGGAGCTTTGGTTGATCTTATCTTTTGGCTTTCAAAGAATCCTCATAGGAGAGGGGCACGCCTTAACGTCAGGGTCATTTCAATGGTGTAGATGTCCAGATGCTAGCACCCTTTATAGTGCTGCAAGCCTTCCAAGATCGTTGGGGAGGCATCTGGTGTTGTTGTAACAACACCACCATACTGTATTAGCTTACTTCTAGTTGTATATGCTGATGAAGTAGATGCATTTCAGGATGGCATTCCATGCCAGGGAGTTGTTAGCCAGTCAGATTCTGGGTAAGAGGAATGGGCTACCAGACATACTTAGTTGCCGAGGGAAGGTATGGTCCGTATATTCTGGCGTAACAGAGGTGTCTGGTCGAGGTTTTCTAGTGATTAACCTGTTTTCTGTGTGGTTCGACAGAAAATGCCCCAGGTTTTACCCACGCCCCATATCCAACCCCATGGTCTGTGTATGAAGTAACCTTCCAAAACCCATATGATCACATATATATGGTTACACCCTGTCTCTGTTTAACCCCAGGTCCATTGGCTAATCTACTGTGTGGGATTACCCCGGGACTCATACCAAATGGTCTCCTATTCTGCCTTTTTTATATCCTGAAGAAACTCCCCTGGCACTCACCCTTCCAGGGAAGTGGGACATTCTCTATGATGGATATCATAGATATTGTTGATATCTTATGATTGGCCTTGATTTTAGTGCTGCCTTTGATCATGTTAATCATGACAAACTTGTTTTCTAACTCAAACATATGTCTTTTCTTAGCATCATTATTGAATTTTTAAATACAGAACAGTAATATATTGCAAAGAGTTGTTTATGAGCACCATAGTGTGTAATGTATAGGAATATGACATCTGCTGTTTCTCAGGGTAGTGCTCTTGGCCCATTATTTTCATATGTGGTTTAGCCTAGAAGACAAGCTCATTGCTTATGCAGATGGTGCTTCTCTGTTTGCCTCAACTCCATCTCCTGAAGGTAGATCTAGGGTTTCTGAATCCTTTAAAAGAGATATAGCAAAGATTAATGCATGGTGGAAATTATATGGTAAAAAGTTGAACCCAAAGAAAACGCAAAGTATGATTATAAGTAGGTCGGGGATGGTGACTCTTCAACTTCCAGATCTCTGCATTGATAATGTTTCTTTAAGTCTATATGACTTAAAATTTTAGGTGTGAATTTTTAAGGAAAATTTACTTTTGAGAAACACAATTGGTCTCTTTCTTCTTTAGTTGCACAAAATTTTTTTTTAAAGATTTTTTATGATCTTTCTATTCTGAAGAAATGTATTAATTCTTTCATTCTGCCTTTCTTTGAGTTCTGTTATTTTGTCTGGTCTTCAGCTGTTGAATCTCATCTCAGTTTTTCTGTTCTAGATATTAATCTCTGGCACATTCTTTCAGTTAGTTCTTTATGCATGTTGCATAAGAATTTTCATAATTCTGACCAACCTTTGCATTCAAATCTATCTAGACTATACAGTGGAACCTCTACATACGAACGTATCTACATCCGAAGTAAAATTCGAGCAATTTTTCGACTCTACACCCTAATTTTATTTCGACACACGAAGTAAGCAATTTTCATCGTACCGGTTGTATCCGAATTTTTCGGCACGCGAAGTACAATTCGAACACGTTCCTACTCTACACCCGAATTTTTTTTCGACACCCGAAGTAAACAATACCCGTACGCGTAGATGGTACTCATAGCGCCGGATGTATTTTTCATTTCCCCCGATAGAAGGCAGCACTTCGACCTCGTAGGGACCCTCAATTAGCGTGGCTTGGGTCATTCCTCTGTTCTTGTCGGCTTCGTGTGGTTGTGCCCTGTGCGTTCTTCTATTAACTGTTTTAATCGTGATTTTTTACGTTCATCCTTTTACGGTATTTTACGTAAAGCATGGGTCCTAAAAGGCTTAGTTTCGCAAGTGGTAGTGGTAGTGGTGAGAAAAGGAAGAAGGAAATGCTTTCTTTAGAAGTAAAGCAAGAAATTATTGAAAAGCATGAGCGTGGCGTCCGCGTGAGTGAACTTGCAAAAGAATATGGCCAAAATATGTCGACAATCTCGACAATCTTGAAACAGAAAGAAGTCATTAAAGCAGTGAAACCTTCTAAGGGGATCACCATCATTTCAAATCGTCGTAGCCCTATCATAGAAGAGATGGAACGACTTCTGCTAATCTGGATCAAGGACAGAGAGATTGTTGGCGACACCACCACCGAAACTATCATCTGCGAGAAGGCGTACGCCATCTTCACGGACTTGAAGGAGGAGAGCTCTTGGGGTGATGCTGGGGAGAGTTCAACCGAACCTTCCTCAGATGATTTCAAGGCATCTCGTGGCTGGTTTGAGAAATTTAAGAAACGGTCCAGGATTCATTCAGTTGTTCGCCACGGAGAGGCTGCTAGTGCGGACACAAAGGCTGCAGCTGACTTTGTGAAGAGCTTTGAAAGGATCGTGCAGGAAGAAGGCTACGTAGAGCAGCAGGTGTTTAATTATGATGAAACCGGGCTGTTTTGGAAGAATATGCCCAGTCGAACCTACATCACCGCCGAAGAGAAGAAATTGCCTGGGCATAAGCCAATGAAGGATCGGTTGACTCTTGCCCTATGTGCCAACGCTACCGGGACTTTAAAGTCAAGCCCTTACTGGTTTAGCATTCTGAGAACCCTAGGGCCTTTAAGGCACAGAATGTGGATAAGGACCAGCTTCATGTTTTCTGGCGATCCAACTCGAAGGCCTGGGTCACTAGGCAGTTATTTGTCCAATGGATTAACCAAGTTTTTGGTCCTTCTGTGAAGAAGTATCTTCATGAGCAGAAATTGCCTTTAAAGCGCCTGCTATGCCTTGACAATGCACCCGCTCACCCCCCTGGACTTGAAGATGATATCTTCGAAGAATTCAAGTTCATAAAAGTGCTGTATCTTCCACCGAATACCACCTCTATCCTCCAGCCCATGGACCAGCAAGTCATCTCGAATTTCAAGCAGCTCTACACCAAGCACCTATTCAAGCAGTGCTTTAATGTCACGCAAAGCACAAACTTAACTTTGCGTAAATTTTGGAAAAGCCACTTTAACATCGTGCAGTGCTTGAAGATCATAGATCAGGTTTGGGTGGGAGTAACTCGACGGACACTGAATTCTGCCTGGAAGAAGCTGTGGCCTGATGCAGTTTCTCCCCGAGATTTCGAGGGTTTTGACCACGAACCTGATCCCATGGTGGGTGCAGTGGAAGACATAGATGAAATCGTCTCCCTTGGCAAATCCATGGGTCTGGAGGTCGACGCAGATGATATCACGGAACTCGTCGCCGAACATCACGACGAACTTACCACAGAGGAGCTCAAGGAATTCCATGCTATGTCTGAGCACATGAGTGATGACGAGGAAGGGATCGAGGAGGTAGAACATGTGTTAGGTTTGGCACAAATAAAAGAGATGTTAGGAAAATATCAAGACGTGGTCGACTTCATTGACAAATACCATCCAAAAAAATTGCAGGTTTGTCGTGTAGTTGCGCAGTTCCATGATGTTTGCCTAACTCATTTTCGAAACATTCTGAAAAGCCGTACCAAGCAACTTTCTATCAATAGCTTCTTTAAAAAAACTACAAAGCGAACTCGTGATGAAGAGGAAGGAAGTGGTTCAAAGAAAACGGCAAAGAGTGAAGAGAAAAAAATTCAATCAATTTTAAGTGGAGAGAGTGAAAGTGATTAAAATTAATCATCAAAAAGAAAAAAAAGAAAATGTAAAAAAATATAAAATAGAAAAATAGAAAAAAATAAATAAGCTAAGTTAGGTTAAAGTTCACTTAGTGTAAGTTAGAATAAGTTACGGTAGTGTACGTTTATCGTAGTCACCCTCTCTACCTCCTCGCCACCCGTCCATCTCCTCTCTGCGTAGCAAGACCAATACCTGCGCTGGACTTTCTAAGGTAAAGTGACGCTAAAAACCCGTTTCTTATTTATTATTTCTTGATAATTATTCTTTTTTACATGTCTATTATCTAATTTAGAGTGCATATTGTCATATGTAATTATGTGTAGTAATTTATTAAGGAGTTATCATAGGTTTTTGGGCTCAACCATGGATTAATCCTATTTCAATGTATTTTTATGGGAAAATTCGTTTCTACATCCGAACATTTTATACATCCGAAGTCGGTTGTGGAACGGATTAAATTCGTATGTAGATGTACCACTGTACTATCTTGTACATAGTTTCAGGCATGCAGTTAATTCTTAAGTCTTGCCTTCTCCATCATAAGGCTCATCAGTACACAGTACGCTAAAAGTCTTATTTGAGCTATGATCAGATTGCAGAATTATGATCTTCCTAATCTGGAAGTTGAATCATTATAACTTCACAAATTTAAACTTGTAGCATATGCTTTCATGTCTCTCTTCATAGTTTAAATGTGACAGATCTATTTTAACGTTGTTATTGATCTTAAGATATTTAATGTTCATTATTCATTACGTGTCTTTATTTTATTTTTCCTTGTTTCCTTATCTCACTGGGTTATTTTTCCCTGTTGGAGTCCTTAGGCTTACAGCATCTTTCTTTTTCCACTACGGTTGCAGCGTAGCTAATAGTAATAATAATACAGTAATAGTAATAGAAGAGATTATTCTGCAGTCGGATCATCTCGCAGAGTTCCACTTATTTTCTGGCTGGGAGAAGCTCCTCCCAATTTCCTATGTTAAGGTTTGCTTCTAACAGTCTTTCTGTTCTCAGTACAGTCACACCTCTCTTCACGAAAGAATCTGGTTATGAAATTTTCACGCTGCAAAATGAGATGTGAAGATTTTTATGACTCGCATTGTGAAAAATGTTTCATGATAGGAAAAGAAAATTGCCTGGCAAACCAAGAATAAAATAGTCACCCATTAAAAATATGACGGAAATGGGTTATTTATACAATAGAAAATATATCTCAATTAGTAAGGATAACTATAATAGTACAATACATATAGCACTGTATATTTTGTATATGTACAGTATTGTATTGTATGTATTGTATTTTTTATTTATTATTGCATTATGTTCTAATGACTACTTAAGTTACAGGTATTAACAGTTAGTTTAGGTATATTGAATGGTTCAAATGTATTTGGCTGTACAGTATTTCATTGTGGTTATAATGGAGTTTTATTATAAGATTTAATGTGGTGCTTTTGTAGGGTATGTAACGAATTAGGAGATTTACATGTAAAATGTGACTCCTAACACACAATTTTCACAAAATGAAAGCCACTCCTGAACGAATTAATTTTGTGATGTAAAGCATTACTGTACTTCATCTGAGCCTTTGAGAAGGCCTCAATGAAGGTTCTGACACGCAAGACTATCTCTGCTGCCTTAATCAACAAAAAGGTTAGGCAAGTTATGAGGTTCCTCTGCTTTGGCATCCCACTCTAAGAGGTGTAAGAGCTCCTTAATTGAGTGCCAGGGCACATGGCCAAACTTTGTAACTTCCAGAGCACGATCCCAGCTTCGAGCCCTTCTCCATCCCATCTCTATGAGAAGTGTGGAATGACACTGAGAAAGGAGGCCTTTTTCCACGTGAGTTTTCTGTAGTGCTATTTGGGGAAGACCCGACACCTCAGACCTGAGTGTTGACAACTTTTTGTTAGCATGGACAGAACCAAGAAAGAGGTGTCTAGAACATGATTTCTCTCTGACTTCGAAGATGATCCATAATACATATGCTTCAACTGGTAAGAGAGTTTATGTTTGAGGTAGGACCAAAACTTGCAAAGTCAGGAGCTAGGCTCCAGTCCTTGTCTTTAAGAGGAATCTTGCAATTGGCCATGGTGTGAAGGTTGGGGGTGTGTATGAACCAAACCATCTTCATGCCATTATGCTGCTTAAGTAACCCTAAGCCCCTTGACGCTTTTACACTTGGTCTTGTGGTGGTTTCTGAAGTTGGGGTGTAGCTAGCCCATATCCCATACCAGACCTTAAGCATCTTGTCTATGGTAACGTATAGATGTAGGTCTAGAATAGTGGCAAAATAACTATCTCATCTCCTCCAATTTTTTTGCCCTTATCTTTGGGACTAAGTGGTCGAAGAGGTTGATGGGTGTATTTAACTTTATGCTGGAAAGCTACACGTCTTGAGCTTCATTCTTTAAAACCTAGAGAAATTCTCCTCCCTCCCCACCAGATGAGGGAAAGGAAGGTGGAATATATACTAAGCATTTGATTATCATTGGTCATATATACTGTATTACAATATTCCCTTGACATATAGAGGCTCGTTTCGTGGCCTCAGTGCATTGCAGGTTTTTAACATGTATATATTTAATTTTTTCTGCTAAATCACGCAAATCTGTGAGATACGAAAATGTAAATTTCTATAGAAGCAGTGAGTCATGACTTACTACCTTGTCTTTACTCGAGATCTTATTTGGCACTTTATTGACTGACAGGTGGGAGTCAGCCAATGAAAACATGGAGTTTGTATCCTGGGAATTGATTGGCCTTGGAAGTTCAATGTCACCTTGCAGCTTCTCCCGAATGCGCATCAGTTGTGTTTACATCGCATTACAGTAACTTGTGTTTCTGTGTTTAGTGAAGTTATTTTTTATTTCATCTTTATGATACTGCCCAAACACCCTACTCCTTTTAAAGCCTTTGGTAGTGAGCCTAAGCTGCAATGGAAGATGCTGACCACAGTTGAGAAGGTGAAACTTCTCGACATGTTGAAAGAAGACAGGAGTTTCGAGGCAGACACATGCCATTACAACACCGAGAGAGAGAGAGAGAGAGAGAGAGAGAGAGAGAGAGAGAGAGAGAGAGAGAGAGAGAGAGAGAGAGATATATTTAAATAATGTTTACTGGAACTGTTTTTACACTTTTAACAGTACGTACTTAACAAAGAAAATCTTCATAAATACAGAAGTCTTTATTGTATTCTACTGTATAAGAGTATGGGAAAGGTAATACAGATAGAGGGATGTTTAATATTAGTATGGGGGAGGTTTATAAATGTTTAAAAGATATGTAGTTTATAGAAAATTTAGTGCTTTGCTAATTTGCACCTATCGCTGGAAGCTGCCGGACCAATTATCACCGATAGATGAAGGAACACTGTATTCCGGACTGCAAGCCCCCTCAGGGTAAAGGGATCCTTCTTTTGACCATATACCAATCTTTTTGGACTGGTCAGATCCTATCGTCCATTCATCCCAATGATAGACATAAAGGAGGCTGCTGGTGTTCCCCACCTTCGCTCAGCTACGGGACAAGGTAGAATTTTAAAGTTATTTGTATTTTTCATAGCTATACAAACTTGAGTCCTTTAATTATACTTTACACCTCAACCACCCTCTTAGTCCTGAGCCAAAGGTTAAAGGGTTTAAGGTGTCTGGTTTCGGTTCCAGTTCCATCAGAATAGATACTCACCAGAACGTCAGCGGGGCAAGCCCAACCCCCCACTATGGTGCCCTACCACAGCAGTGGCTTCCCCAGTAAACAGTTTAAACTCACGGTCCCGGGTGGGGATCGATCTACTGCCATGCGAGTGCTAGGCAAACACGTTACCACTGTATACAAAAAGTCATAAGTGAAGAGACTTTGACAGGTAAGTGGGTGGCGCTCCTCGCCCTCATTCCCTCCTGTCGCTTAACTGCTCGTTAAACGATTCTACATCTGTCTAGCTTTCGCGCTGAAACTTATTACCTACCTAAAGGACTTTGGCTTATATAGCTAGGAAAAATACAAATTACTTGAAAAATTTGTGATATCTTAAATGGGTATCAGGAAATGCAATGCACATTTAGTTGTATATGTGGGTAAGTCTTTTAAACTGTGTTGACTGAAACCTTTATATTTTTTTCTAACAGGACAATGAAGTACAACAAAGGGTATTGCATCCTGCTCGTCAAATCTTAATACTTTGTGAAGGCCCAGCAAATGTCATTCAAAAAACAAGAAAAATAATGGTTGATTATGATATGGCTCAACTTAAACTTCAGGCTGCTCTTGAACCTTCTAGAATTGCTTTGGTAAGGTTTACATATTAGTGGAGTTGTGCACTGTACTCTTAATTGAATTAGTTTTCAAACACATAACTGTACTGCAGTGAAGGTAACAGATTTCCTCATGTAAAGTTCAGTCATGAATTTTAATTCCTAAGTCAGAAAACAAACTGGAAAAATTAGAATTACCGGACTATTCCAGAATGCAGCTTATATATTTAATTTATTTATATTAAACAAACTTCTGTTGCTGTTTTTCATTTCATGATATTCGAATTACAATGTAAAGGACAAACCTACATCATTTAATGTAAAGTTATATAAATTTAAAAACACAAAAACAAGCAATGTTTAAATGCTTAATAGATCTGAGATGTTGAAACATTATTCTGGGGAACTAATGCATCAGAGAATCGATAAGAATGTGTTGAAAGTTGAAGTTGTAGGCTGAGTTTCAGATAATGCATGCCAACATAATTTTAGAATTATGAAGACTGAATAGGTGTAAAAAAAGAATTGAGAAATTATAAAATTTATTTCTGTTTGAATGATTTGGTTTGTAGTAGCTTTGTCTGTACTGCATCAGGAATTGGGTAAAAAGAAAAGTTACATTGTAAAGAGTTTTAAATGTTACTCAATTGGAAGTTCCATATCTGCTGGAGTTATGGAAAATATATGGTAAACACAAGGCAGCATAACCAAGTCGACTTCTAAAGTTCATTAATTATAAGGATTTGGCCTTCACAAAAGTTTAGCTACTAGCCATTTTGAGAAGAGTTTACATAGTGAAATTTTAAATTTGATACTGATGCCATCAGTGTGGGGGTACTGGTAGAAATATCTTAAAACTTGGTTAGAGACTTCAAAGTTTTCCCTTAATATGGCAAATGATTGTGAATCTCTACAAAAAAGCTCTCATTGCCCTCTGAATATAATGATAATTAATGATCATACCTTTTGACCAGCTGTTTCTCGTTGTTTAAAGTTTTAGGCAATGAAGAATTTCTTGGTTATTATCTTGCTAAGGTGATTATAATCTCCAGATTTATCTTTCACACCTTACGTGGCAGAGTGCATCGCTAGATTTATATAGTGATTTATAGCTACTATAGTGCATTGAACCCCTTGCACAGGAAGCAGTATACTATAAAGTCCATGAACTGTTTGAACTCTTAGGAAGTTTACATCTTTTATTGCAGGTAATTGAAGAATCTGCTGGAATTCGGGGTAATTATGAAGCTCTTACTAAGCAGTTGGTTGCTGAACTACCAGTGTTCATAGATCAGTGTGTTGCAGTTTTAACTATATGTACACAATCCTTAATTAGTGCTCATATGTACTTACAAGGACATCTTGCTAAGCTTTATCTGCAGTTAACTCAGGTAAGAAATGGCTCTCATTACTAGTCTATGATTTATGGATTCAAATTTTTGCATTTGATACTGAATAGATTCCTCAGTATAGTATATAGTAATGCTATTCGTTATTTTGCTTGTGATATTTGAATTGTTTTTAAGGGAAATAAAAAAAAAATGTAAACGAGTAACTCTAGTTTTTTATTTGGGAAAAAGATATACTGTAGTAGCATACAATATTTTTATTCCCTTAGAAGTAATGCTTGTTGTTTTTATGAGCCTCCCCTGATGATCATATGGCTTTTTCTCCATAAGCTTGTTTTATGTTTACCCCCAAAATCTATAAAAAGAAAATTACAATTTTCTTTCCCTTTAAAAGATACAAGCCCTAAGTAAAGTTATAGGACAATCTAGTGGTTAATGGTGAGTAACAGGCTATGAGTAACCCATTCTTCAATTATCTCCGTTGCGTGAACTCGTCTAGACGTTAATCGCTTTCCAGATTCTGATAAGTTTTTATTTCATATTAATTCAATATCTACTATTTTGGTTAGTTTTTCTACACTGAAAATGGTTGGTTTCAAATAATAGTTGTGAAGTTCTTGATATCTCACAATTCTTCTAGTGAATTTTGTTCCAAATTAGTTTTTATGGAACTAGAGCATATACATTGCAACCTGGTAAAGCTTCTAGATTTTAAACAGGACAAATGTCATTCATCGCTCATAATGGCTGAGAAAGTAATTTTTAGTTCAAGGAATTAAAGAGAGAAAATAGTTTTTTTTTTTTTCATTTTATGCAGCTGATAGCGGTATGACACCATGCTTTCTTACCAGACAAGTTAGTCATCAACCTGTTTAGTTTTAGCTTATTTACCTTACAGTACTTTGTTATTTT
>NC_090745.1:27982263-27987263 GCF_036898095.1 Palaemon carinicauda
ACCAACCATGCCACGAGAGCCCATAAAAGGAAATCTTAACCTGACACTAATCTAGCTGTCCGAGGATTTACCTGGTGAGACATCAGTCTCTTTACCAGCGAGTTTTACCAGATTTCCCCGGGCCACCACGTGACACAATTGGTAGTAATTCATTCAAATTACCCCTAATGAGTCAATATGGATAAATATCAACACAACATCGTGTTCAAATAGAAATAAATTTCTACCTCATACTTGGGATCGAACGCTAGCCCCTTCTAATGAAAGGCCAGGTCGAAACCAACCATGCCACGAGAGCCCATAAAAGGAAATCTTAACCTGACACTAATCTAGCTGTCCGAGGAAATATTTACTAATTCCGGCTCTACGTACATGAGTTGTTCCGCCCTGTATTCTTCCTTATAGGGAATTTAAATATTAATATTGACAGAGATCTCAGCGATTGCCTGAGAGAGGAAACACAGATATGTGTCTTTCCTATTTCCTTTGTAGCTTACTATCCTAAGCTATTAGATATAATAGTAAGTATTACTATTAAAATTATGTATTTATATCAATGATATAAACAACTGTGTACTCATTTCACCTTTGTTTCCTTTACAGTAGGAGCCAATGGTGACGTGTGCAGTTGTGTTCTGCAACCACAAGAGTAAAGACTTTTGTGGGCATACGATGTGCAGGTCTCATGCCCCCTTCTGCATCGTATCTGGATCCCTGAGGTACTGGGACCCGAAGGGTTGCTCTAACTGCTCGACCTTGCTGACTAACGGCTTTGGAGAAGATATCCCTGCCACCACAGAGGCAAGGGATGCAGCAAGGGAAACCCTTCATAGGTGGGTAAGAGGGTTCCAAAAGAACTCTTCGGGACCTTACCTACCTAACGAATCTCTTAGGTGCCTTTTATTCCCTAAGGCTCAATCCAGTGCAGTAGTGCCTCGGGAACAGGCCCAGCCTCCCTTCATTCAACTCAAGATTGATGCGGACATTAACAAGGCTCTTGAAGGCATGGACATCCACCAAGAACGGATGTCGGAGGTGTCCACCGACACCGAACAGGACCTACTGCAAGAAGACCCTGAAGAAGACGTGGATTAACCATCAACAGAGGAAGAAGGCTCCGTTTCGACAGTGACTGAGGACCCCCCCCCCCCCGTTCACCGTGATGGCATATCAACCTATGCCGTCAACCTCTTCAGCCCCAACTCCCCAACCAACTATACAGGTCGACAGGAGCGAGGCGCTCCTATCATCGATCCAGCAGATGTTGGCAGTGTCCCGGAACGAACAAGAAGAGATGAAGCAAGACATCAAGCAGACGAAAAGAGAGGTACAAGAAGGGAAATGCCCTGGCGCTTCCAGGGGCTCTAGTAAGCCCCTTAAAGTATCTGACCTCCGTCACTGCTCCGAAACCAACCCCTGGAGGTATACAGAGCACATACCTATGATGAATGGGAAGCTTTACATCTCCGAGAAGTTGGGGGCCAAACCCCTTGAAGATCTTGAATTCTGACCCAGCTTTTCAGCGTACCCAGATTGCTACGTGAGACTGCGGGATGAACCTGCATCCCGCGAGGAGACGGTACCGAAGGAAGTCATTGTCTTTGAACATGACAAGGCACAAGCCATCCTTACCAAGACCCTGAAAGGAGTCGGATATACCAAGTCCAAAGTCTCAGCATTGAGCAAGAGGCATCCAACCTTCATTGCTCCTTCCTCCAGAGCTTTTCCCCTTCTCGGTGAAAGCACTTGACTGTGTCATGAAAGCAGTCGAAGAGGGTAAACCCTGCCCAATTCTAGAGGAATGCAAACCATTATCTCTAGCTATGCCCACCTGCGGGAAGTGGAAAGAGGTACATCTAACCTTCTCTGTTTCGAAGTTGGATCCGGAGATGGCAGGCCAGCAGTTCAATGAGAACCTTCCAAAGTTGCCAGATCATCTTTTGAGAAGGGAAAAGGAGATGAAAGAAAGACTTGCCGCCTTCTTGTCTCATCAGAACTGCTTGGAAATGTGTGCAGGCCTAACTAACACCCCAGATATGTACATGGTCTTAGCTAAGTCCTGCATGGGTACCCTTGTGAAGGACTTATATGCCTTTGTCAGGTCAAGGAGGATCTGTAGAGAGCATGTGTTCGCGGCAGCAATGGTGAAACACGAATCCAGAAAGCTGATCTCATCATGCATCTGGGGCAAAGACCTTTTCCCACAAGATGTGGTCCAAGAAGTTATTGCCAAAGCCACCACAGAGAATAGGAACCTTCTCCAAAAGTGGGGCATAGTTTCAAAGAGGAAATCTTCCTCAGACAGCGGTCCCCTGCCTAAGAACAAAAAGGCAAGAAAACCACGTAGACCTGCACAACTTCCCTCCGTGATCATGGCCATGGTGCCTCAAATGGTAGCCCAGCCACAAACCACCTTCCAGATGGTCCTTCAGCAGCTGGTGGCCCAGTCACCTGTCTTTAACCCAGGTTTTGAGAGGCACATGACCACCTTTTGGCTCTACAAAGGTAAAGCCCCAAAAAGAGGTTCCTCCGGAAACCCCCCAAGGGGTAGAGGAGGATGCGGTCACGGAAACAAGTCCTCAGGAACCTCTAAGCAATGAGAGGTTCCAGGTAGGAGGCAGACTCTTTCACTTTCAGGATCGTTGGACCTTCGATCCCTGGGCCCACAGCCTAATCACGAATGGTCTCGGGTGGAAATGGAACAAAATTCCAGCCCCTTTTCCAAAATTCTTCCAACACTCCACCCCCTTGTTGGAAGAATATACCTCAGAACTCTTGAACAAGAAGGTAATAAGAAAATTGAAGTCCATCAAATTCCAGGGAAGGCTGTTCTGGGTTCCCAAGAAAGACTCGGACAAACTTAGAGTCATTCTAGACTTGTCTCCACTCAACAAGTTCATTGAGAACAACAAGTTCCGGATGCTTACCTTGCAACACATAAGGACCCTTCTACTCAAAGGGGCTTACACAGTCTCAATAGACCTGGCAGATGCTTACTGGCACCTACCAGTCAGTTGCTCCCTCTCCTCCTACCTAGGATTCAGACTACAGAAGACAAAATTTGTCTTTACAGCCATGCCCTTTGGGCTAAACATAGCCCCAAGGATATTCACAAAGCTAGCAGATACAATCATCCAGCATCTACGCTCCGAGGGAGTTCAAGTAGTAGCATACCTGGACGATTGGCTGGTGTGGGCAGCATCCAAGACTACTTGTCCGCAAGTGGCTGGAAAGGTGATCCAGCTCCTGGAACACCTGGGCCTCAAGATCAATCGCAAGAAGTCTCGCCTTTCTCCAGCTCAGAAGTTTCAATGGTTAGGAATCCATTGGAACTTACAGTCACAACACCTTTCCATTCCATTAAAGAAGAGGAGGGAGATAACGGGAGCTGTCAAGAGACTAATCCAACACAAGAGGATATTAAGACGACAACAGGAAAGAGTATTTGGCTCTCTCCTGTTTGTAGCAGTGACAAACCCGGTGCTAAAAGCACGATTAAAGGATGCGTTAGGAGTCTGGAGAAGATACGCATCAAACGCTCGAAGAGATCAACGAAGGTTGACCCTGACCCGATTGCGCACACTATTAAGGCCGTGGTCAACAGCCAAGAGCCTACCACGGACAATTCCTCTGCAACCACCACAACCATCAGTGGTGATACACACAGTCGCCTTCCTGGAAGGATGGGGAGACCATTCGCAACAAAGGAAAGTGCAAGGGAATTGGTCGCACCAGTTCAAAACCTTTCAAATCAACATCTTGGAGGCTATGGCAGTCTTCCTAACGTTGAAGAAACTATCCCCTCGCAGAGCAGTCCACATCAGACTGGTCCTGGACAACAAAGTGATAGTTAAATGTCTAAATCGATAAGGGTCGAAATCACCTCACATCAATCACGCGATGTTAGCCATCTTCTACCTGGCAAGGAAGAGAGGATGGCATTTCTCAGCAGTTCACCTTCAAGGGTTCTGCACTGTGACGGCGAATGCTCTATCCAGGGGAAAGCTGATAGAGACAGAATGGTCCCTAGATGCAGACTCATTCTCCTTCATCTCAGAAAAAGTCCCGGAACTGCAGATCGACCTCTTCGCAACGAGCGACAAGAAACTACCTTGTTATGTAGCCCCTTATGTGGACCCTCAAGCAGAAGTGATAGACGCCATGTCTCTCGACTGGAACAGATGGAACCAGATTTACCTGTTTCCACCAACCAATCTCCTGCTAAAAGTCCTCGACAAGCTTAGATCCTTCAGAGGAACAGCTGCAGTAGTGGCCCCCAAATGGCCCAGAAGCAATTGGTAATCTAGTTCTAGAATTGAAACTGAAGCTGTTTCCTCTGCCGAACCCAGTTTTATCCCAAATGGTTCAGTAGTCGACTGTTTACGCTTCATCCTTGAGAACCAACAACCTACATCTCTTGATTTTCTCGCCCTAGCAGCAAAGAAAAGGTTTAGGATCTCAAAGGACAAAATCGACTTTATCAAAGAGTACAAGTCAAGTTCAACTAGGTGACAATATGAATCTTCTTGAAAGAAGTTAGTTTCCTTTGTGAAAGCAAGGAAACCAACAGAAATATCCTCATCAACCTACATGAACAAGGCCTGGCTTCCACCACAATAACTGCGTGTAAGTCGGCTTTGACTAGACCTTTTCTGTATGCCTTTGAGGTGGATCTCACAAGTGAAATCTTCAATAAGATACCAAAAGCATGCGCTAGACTCAAGCCGGCAACCCCTCCAAAGCCCATCATATGGTTGTTAGACAAAGTTTTGCACCATGCTTCGAATCTGAACAATGAGGATTGCACCCTAAAGGATCTAACACAGAAAGTTATCTTTCTGTTTGCAATAGCCTCAGGGGCTAGTGTTAGTGAAATAGTGGCCCTATCCAGAAATGAAGGCCATATTCAGTTCCTAGACACAGGAGAACTGAATCTCTTACCTGATCCTGCCTTTCTCGCCAAGAACGAGTTGCCCACCAAAAGGTGGGGCCCTTGGAGA
>NC_090745.1:27992263-28132263 GCF_036898095.1 Palaemon carinicauda
GAGCTTCCGCTATTTATTCAGGCATTTCTTAAGTATAGAGTTTTTCAAGTGAGAGTGGGGGAAACTCTTATCAGAGAGTAAATGGCAGGAAGGAGGAGTTCCTCAGGGTAGTGTGCTGAGTGTAACCCTTTTTGCACTAGCAATTAATGGGATATCCTCAGCCATTCCCCGGGATGTTCTCTCAACATTATTTGTGGATGATCTCTCCATATCATTTGCTGGAGCTAGAATGGCAATGGTTGAGAGAAAACTACAACTCTCAATTGACAAAATTATCCATTGGGCCGATATGAATGGATTCAAGTTCTTGACAAGTAAAACTACTATTGTACATTTCTGTCGTATCCGGGGAGCACATCCAGACCCGGATGTATACATTAAAGGTCAACGTATCCCATGTGTAGGGGAAGCTAAATTTTTAGGTTTGATATTTGATTGTAGACTTACATGGGTTTATCACCTAAAAGCATTAAAAGCTAAATGTGTTGAGGCTCTGAATCTTTTAAATGTATTATCCCATACATCATGGGGGCAGACTGCAATACCATTTTAAAATTATACAAGGCCTTGACTTTTTCCAAAATTGGTTATGGATGTGAAATTTACTCCTCAGCCACCCCAAGCCGGTTAAAGATATATTAGACTCAATACATCATGCTGCTATTAGATTTTCCACAGGAGCGTTTAGAACCTCACCTATCCCAAGTCTCCATGTTGATGCTGGAGAGTTACCTCTAGACCTTTACCGAATGTTTTCCATTATTCGGTATTGGTTTAGATTGCAAAGACTCCCTAATTCTTTAGCCTTTCAGACTGCAAGCCTTGTAAGGCACCCCACATACATTGAGTTGCACCCAAAATTTCCTCAACCTTTTGGCTTGCGGGTGAAACAATGATTAAACAGTATGGATATAATCAGAAGTAAGGTACTTGCATTCAAGGTATCATCAACGCCTCCATGGTAATTACTAGAGATATCTTTTTGTAAATACTTTATTGGAGTTAAGAAGAATATGACAGACCTAGAAGCCAGGTCTCTTTTTATGGAACATGAAGAACATAGAGGATCGACTTTTATATATACTGATGGCTCCAAATCTGAAGCTGGCATTGGATTTGGAGTACATAGTAATGGTTTTAATTGCAGAGGTGCACTTCCTCTAACCACTTCCATATATACTACCGAACTGTATGGCGTATTAATCGCTATTAAGAAAATAGCGTTGGAGAAGGAGGGTAATTTTACAATTTTTAGTGATGCAAGAAGTGTCCTTCAAGCTTTGGAAGTTTTTAATTCTAGTAACCCTCTAGTTTTAAAGATTTTAGAATGGCTTTTTATTATTGGACGGAGAGGTATAATAGTTCGATTTTGTTGGGTTCCAGCACATGTAGGTGTGTCTGGGAATGAGAAGACAGATTCACTGGCAAAGAATGCTGCATCCGAGTTGCTGCCAAGAAGGTATCCCATTCTGTGTAATGATTTCCTACCTAACATCAAGAAATTGCAGTGCAATAAATGGCAACAGCACTGGAATAGTCTAGATGGCAATAAAATAAGAGAAATAACAAATGTCATATCTCCTTGAAGGTATAACATTATGCCTCGAAAAGGGGAGACGTCTCTTTGCTGTCTCTTTATTGGTCACACTCGGTTGACACACTAGTTTCTGCTGAAAGGCCAACACCAACAATATTGTGACGACTGTTTAGTACCTCAAACAGTGAGGCATTTGATGACTGAATGCCTCAATTATAATAACTCAAGGAATAGATATTTGTTTGAGGCTCGAGGTGAGGGGGGGCAGGTTCTCCCTTACCAAGATTCTTTGACACGATGTGTCCTACTATGCAAGTGGCATTTTTTATTGATTTCAGAAGCAGGTCTTTTGAAAACTAACTTTTATAATGACATTCAACTTTTATGATTTTATTTGAATATTCTTTTATTTTTTTATATATAAACTCAATGATATCGGCATCAATGACCTTAGATGTCAGGATGCCTTCTTCAGCAGAAAATTGAAACCACCAGACACTCTGCAGCACCTTCGACCGTGATCTCCTGGTGGTGTACCTCACCATCAGGCACTTCAGGTACCTGCTGGAGGGAACCCCATTCTCCATCCAGACGGATCATCAACCATTAGTCTACGCCTTCACCAAGTCCAGGGATGCCTGGTCAGCTTGACAGCAACGACACCTGGCAGCCATCAACGAGTTTGGATGCACCATCAGCTACGTCCCGGGGAACAAGAACCCAGTGGCCGATGCCCTCTCAAGGATCAACATCAACCCCATCCACATCGGGGTGGACTACGACGACATCGCTCGGGAACAAGCAACCGACCCCGCAACAGCAGATGTAAGGTCCTCTCCAACCACCCTACAATGGGAGGACATCAAGGTGGAGCCCAACGGCCCCACTCTTCTTTGTGACACTAGCACAGGCCGCCCTCGACCCTTCATCCCACCATTAAGACAAAAATTAATATTCGACATCATCCATGGCCTCTCTTACCCCGCAATGAGGACGAATACCAAGCTGATGACGGACAAGTTCGTGTGGCCTGGCATCAAGAAAGACTCGCGTGAATGGACACGGGCATGCACTATGTGCCCAACCACCAAAGTAAGCTGTCACACTGAATCAGGGGTCGGCAGTTTCCGTAAGCCCAAGCGACGATTTGGCCACATCCACGTTGACATAGTGGGTCCCTTACCACTTTCAGGAAACATCAGGTACCCGCTAACCATCATCGACCATTCAACAAGGTGGCAAGAGGCAACTCCTATGGCTGAGGCCTCAACGGACGCATGTGCCCAGGCCCTTCTCTCCAGCTGGGTCAGCCGTTTCCGGGTCCCAGACGACATGATGGCCGACAGGGTACCCACTTTCATCTCCGACTTGTGGGCATCCCTCTCCCACCTCATGGGGACCTACCTACACAGCACGACAACCTACAACCCCACGGCCAACGGCATGGTTGAGAAAAGCCATCGTTCCTTGCAGGCGGCCTTAATGGCCCAATTGGATCCAACAACTTCACTGGGTCCTCCTCGGTCTACGAACCGCTCCAAAATCCAATGGCAATGCTTCTCCAGCCAAGGAAGTCTACGGGGAGATGTTCGTTGTCCCTGGCGAGTTCTTCCCCTCCAACCCAGGCCCCGATAATGTTGTCATCGCTCAACTTCGAGAGAGGCAAGGAAATTCACGCCCTGTCACAGGACATAGACAGACAGGACTACGCACTTCAGGCCAGCTACCCTGGATATTTGTCCCTGCATCTTCATATGACAGGACGCCCCCCCACCCTCCACACACACGACCTTACAAGGGGCCCTATCGTGTACTAGAGAGAACAAAGAAGGCCTTCAAAATCATGGTCCATGGAGCAGAAGACTGGTTAACCGTGGGTAGATTGAAACCTACTTACAACGCCAACGACCTTCATGAACAGCAAGGGCGGTGCCCATGAGTGCCTGCCCAAAACAAACCAAAGGAAGCTACAGTGAAGCTGACCAAACGCTATCCAAAAAGACCGCAAACAACAGTCGAACCCCCCGGGCTCCGCCACTAGGGTGGTATCCTGCAATCGCTAAATGAAAACTCACAAGTTCCAGATAGCGGCCCAACAACGCTAGTGTCCCGATGACGAGACCGCCTGCAACCCCTGTTTCGCTACTGAGACTAGTGTATATTTCAATGTTCAATATTCATTCAATTTTGTTGTGATAATCCATATTTTTCTCATACAATCATTAAAATTTCTTTTAATAATTTTTTTGTGGGTGGGGAGTAGTTGTAAGGACGTTGTCTTACGCTTCATTGTCAATTCAGCTCTCCTTTTACTCCTGTATATATTTTCCTGTCAACGTAGCATAATTGTTGTTTATTTTGTCATATGTAAAATCATCTGCTCTTTCATCTCATGTATTATTCATTAATTTATGTTAAACTTGGGCTTTTATATTTATCAGAATGTTAACGTAAAGAAACACAAATGCTCGGTCAATCTCACCAGTCTGCGGTGGGTCAGTCACCTGCCCAGCAGAACGCTACCTTTCTGTCCGCAGAGGTCTATGTCATTCCCCTGTCTCGTGAATAAACCATCACTCAACTATAATCTGTCTCTCATTCCTCACACTCCAAATAAGCACATCTACAATCATCATTGAGCCCGTGTTTGTCTTTCACTTGGTATTTTGACACACAAGAAGGGATAAACCTATCAATTATATTGACCAAATTCTCATTCAAGAGAACAACAGGCTCAACACTTTAATACAGTTGGGACCAATTCAAATACAAAGGATCACTCAAAGTGTCATTCCTGTCTGCATGATTATAACAAGTTAGCTATAAAATATGACAGGCACTAACTTTTATTGTAAGAGATTGTAAAAATTTTGGTAAAAGATGAGACAGAAGAGGTATTAAACTTTTCTCAAGGTTTTTCCAACGGGTTATTCCCTGTCCCAAAAGCTGCGTGAGGTTAGAAACCAGTTCTGGATGACTTTAATTTCAGCATTTCTGAAAGCATTAAAGAAAGGAGATTGGATGTTTTATAGACCCTACTGATAGGTATTTAACCATTCCTGTTCATCGGATTTTAAGAATTTTTTCTATTTCATCAGTGGTTTGAAGATTAACTACTGAAAGTGCCAATTTTATTGTCTCATTATGGCCCTTCATGTGTTCATCAGGGTGATGGCTCTCATTTCCAGACGCTAAGAATACTAGGACTCCGAGTTCTGTTATACCTGGCAACTGACTATTTTTATTTCTTCTTGATTTTTTTCTATGTCAGAAAGAGAGTTCGCTCATAACTTCTATTATTAAAAGTTCAAAGAATGAAGTCTCAGTTCAGATGGAGAGGGATTTTGATAAACCATTACGTTTTAATGGGAATATCGTTTTGGTAGGCATATTATTATTACTAAGCTATAACCCTAGATGGAAAAGGAGGATGCTATAAGCCCAAGGGCTCCAACAAGGAAAACTGCCTAGTGAGGAAAGGAAATATGGACACAAAAAGAATAGTACCTAAGCAAGGAAACTCTAACCCAAGTCAGTGAAGACGATAGTACAGAGGCTATTTCACTACCCAAGACTAGAGAACATTGGTTTGATTTTGTTATGCCCTTCTCCTAGAAGAGCTGCTTACCATAACTAAAGAATCTCTTCTACAATTACCATGTGGAAAGCAGCCACTGAACAGTTACAGAGCAGCAGTTAACCCCTTTAGTGACAAAGAATTTTTCTGTTATCTTAGTGTTGTCAGTGTATGAGGAAAGAGGAGAATGTGTAAAGAATAGCCCAGACTATTCAGCGTATGTGTAAGCAAAGGAAAAGGAGCCATAATGAGAGAGGGATCCAATGTATTACTATCCGGCCATTCAAAGGGTCTAGTAACTTTCTATTATTATTATTATTATTATTATTATTATTATTATTATTATCATTATTATTATTACTTGCTAAGCTGCAACCCTAGTTGGAAAAGCAGGATGCCCAGGGGCTTCAATAGGAAAAATAGCCCAGCGAGGAAAGGAAACCAGTAAAAATGAAATATCTCAAGAACAGTTACAACATTAAAATAGAAAAATTCCTAAATAAACTATAAAAACTTAATCAAACAAGAGGAAGAGTAAAAAGATACAATAGTGTGCCCGAGTGTACCATCAAGCTAGAGAACTCTAACCCAAGATAGTGCAAGACCATGGTAGAGGCTATGGCACTACCCAAGACTAGAGAACAGTGGTTTGATTTTGGAGTGTCCATCTCCTAGAAGAGCTGCTTACCATAGCTAAAGAGTCTTTTCTACCCTTACTAAGAAGAAAGTGGCCACTGAACAATTACAGTGCTGTAGTTAACCCCTTTGGGTGGAGAAGAATTGGGTGATAATCCCAGCATTGTCAGGTGCATGAGGACAGAGGAGAATATCATCATCATCATCATCATCATCATTATTATTTATTATTATTATTATTGTTATTGTTGTTGTTGTTGTTGTTGTTGTTGATATTACTTATATTATTATTATTATTATTGTTATTATTATCATTATTACTACTACTACTACTATTGTTATTATTATTATTATTATTATTATTATTATTATCATTTGCTAAGCTACAACCCTAGTTGGAAAAGCAGGATGCTATAAGACCAAAGGCTTCAACAGGGAAAGTAGCCCAGTGAGGAAAGGAAACAAGGAAATAAACTACAAGAGAATTAATTAGTATTAAGATCAGATATTTTAAGAACAGTAACATTGAAATAAATATTTCATATGTAAAATATAAAAACTTTAACAAAGCTAGAGGAAGAGAAATAAGATAGAATAGTGTGCCTAAGTGTACCCTCAAGCAAGAGAACTCTAACTCAAGACAATGGAAGATCATGGTACAGAGGCTATGGCACTACCCAAGACTAGAGAACAGTGGTTTGATTTTGGAGTGTCCTTCTCCTAGAAGAGCTGCTAACCATAGCTAAAGAGTCTCTTCTACCATTACCAAGAGGAAAGTGGCCACTGAACAATTACAGTGCAGTAGTTAACCCCTTGAGCGAAGAAAAATTGTCTGGCAATCTCAGTGTTGTCAGGTGTATGAGGACAGAATAGGCCAGACTATTCAGTGTATATGTAGGTAAAAGGAAAATTAACCATAACCAGAGAGAAGAATCTAATGTAGTAGTGTCTGGCTAGTAAAAGGACCCCATAACTCTAGCGGTAGTATCTCAACGGGTGGCTGGTGTCTTGGCCAACCTACTACCAGTGGTAGTATCTCAATTTCATCTCAATCTAAATTGGAAAAAGATATTTGAGCTACACACAATCTCGATTCTGGTGTTGAAGAATTAGATTTAACTGATAAATTATTAGATTGATCATGATTGGTTAACCTAGGGAATTTCCTTGGAGATGAAGATCCCAGACCCCTCTCTGTTCACGGATCCTTCATAAGAAGGGTAGAAAAAAATATGGAACTTCTATATCTGTCAGAGAAATGGACATTGCAGGAATCAACTCTTCATATCAGTTAATGAGAACTTACAGCAGTATTCAAGGTGCTTTAGGTTCAGGAAATACTGGTAGTAGAAAAGACCACGGTAGTATTCTCAGACACCACAACAGCATTGACATTCATCCAAAGACAAGTGGAGACAAAATACAATCCATTTTCTATAGCAGATAGAAAAATGCTAATTAACTGAACAAATTGGAGAGGAATATTTCTTTGTACTCAGTTCATTGGGAGGAAAGCGAACATGTTGAAAATCAGCGAAACATAAAAGAATGGTCGCTACATCTGCCAATATGTCTAGAAATTTGAAAGTGGTAGGGTATACCAATAGCAGACATGTTTGCAGCCTCACTAAACAAACAGATAAATTTGTTTCGTTTGCCATAGAAGGTGAATGCCTTGTTACAAGACCGCCCAAATCTGGATCTTTATGTTGACATGGGATTGACAATTCTGGATTTCTGTAAACATCAGCACTGATGAATAGGCTCCGACCACAAAGGGAATGGTTTGTAGTTATGTGGCCTCTGTTATTGGAGTGTTTGAGAGAGTCACCGTGCAAACCACTCCTTTCAGACAACCAATTATTGGCAGTGGTACTAAACCCCAGCCTACCACCATATCTTTGGAAGCAAATGGCTTTCGAGGTCTTCTAGGCTGGCTATCGTAAGTTTCAAAAGACAGTTTACTAGTAATAGGCATATTAAACAATGGGATGGTTATTTTGGTTGATATAAGTCAAGGGATTTATCACTACTAGTTATTTTAATGTTTTTAGATTATTATTTTTCCTTTTGTATAATAAACTTTAAGACTTGTCTATATCAGGCATTTCAGCTGGTGTCCTTAGGTCTTTCAATATTTAAAGACCTCCAGTCATCATTTCTGTTTTGTTGAATTTAGACATAGTGTTACTGTTACAATGTATTTATAAAGACTTCGTTATGAACCTTCCGAGTTCTTATATACGCCTATCTCCATCCCCACTGACTAGTGTCGTCAAGAGGATAGGGAATTATTTTGACTTGGAGACTGAAGAAGGGATATGGCATGGACAGAATGTTGGTGTTCTTAGACACTGGTAAGTCTCATTTCTTTACTAGAGGCATTAGTATATTGGAATGAAAGAAAACGGGATTTTTTCTTTTGAATTTTTAAGGGAAAATGTCGACATACCAAGCCTCTGAAGATGAAAGCAATATGAACATCAGATAAGTACAGTATAGAATTAACAAATTTCATTATTACAATTCTGTTTTTCAAGTGCATTTTCAAATTTGTTTGGATATACAATAGGATGGATTTGAGCACTAGTATCTTATTTTTTTTTTACAATTTTATTAGGAACCAGGGTTATCTTACTTGACACCAGAAGAAGCAGAAAACAAGGCAAAGCAGAGGGTTGAAAATCTCTTGCAGGCGCTTCCAAATGCATATCAGAGAAAGCACATATCGAAGAAAAAAGAAATTGTTAAAAAACCTGAGAAATCTGTAAGTATACTGATTAGAAGAATATTATTTTTATATTACACTAAGTTTGCTACAGCCATTATGAATGTCTGTTACATTATATGAACAGTTCTTTGTTTTAGTAGTGTATTAGGTTTGGAAATATTTTCCCCTATTGTAGTCATATTGTTCATTTCATTGTCAGCCAATTGTTCCTTGGTTTACATAAGCAACCAGTTGTCATAATATTTTTGTAAAGATTCATGGTATTGATATTATTAAATATGAAATTATACATACACTTTTATTATATTCTTAGCATATTCTTAACCTTGTCTAAGCATTAGTAGGTACCAGGCCTTTCTCAGTAGACTTGTACATTTCTGTAGAGGAAAAAAAAAGCATATATATTTTATAAAGCTATGAGATGGCAAAGCCATTACAGTACATGTAGATACAAACCATCATCCTTTAGGTAAGGAATATGTTTCAGCTCGAAAGCTGGACAGTTATAGAATAGATTAATAAGCAGTCATGCAACAGGTGGGAGCAAGGGCGAGAAGCCCCGACTCCTTACTTGCCAAAGTTTCTACACTTTCGTTTCCAGCCGCCTTGAGTACAGATGTACCAATGTACCCTCAAGCGAATGTTAAATTTTATTTTTCTTTCAAAAAGTGAGCAGCACTCCACACAGTAGAGTTGTCAGTCAGGTACATTCAAGGCAAAAGGAATTTGCTAACACACTCAGTTGTCAGTGGCAGGTTGTAGGATATAGAGTGGTCCCTACATCCTTGCATACTGGAGAGGCTTCTTGCCCTGCAGGATTCTCTGGAAATCGACCCTTTTAATACAGGGATACACAGGAAGCTCCCATGTTTAGCTCCCCTGTTCCAGACCAATTTTCCCATGTTTGAAAATGCCTTCCAACACCTGGTTGCGTACACTTTTCTTCTGTTCAGTCTAATCCATTTGGTAATCAATCAAGGTTTGTTTATGCTAGGAGTCCGGATCACCCTGGTGGCTCCCAGATGGCTTCATGCCAAGTGGTGTCTATTAGCCCTTCTAGTCGAGGTCCAAAGAGAACTACCCCAATGCTCCACACTCCTCTGTTAGTGACATCTTCAGAGGTACCACCAATCCATAAAGTCGCTGGAACTTCATGGTTGGTAGTTATCCAGCACCTCTAAGCAAAATGCTTTCACAAAGCACTGCATAGCAGATGTTGTGGTACCTGCACCTGTCTACCAGTGGAAGTGGGCCATCTTCTGTGATGGGTCGTAGAAAATATACTTCTTGGATCTGAGCATCTCGAGCGCAGATCACCGATTTTCTTGTTTTTCTTCACCAAGAAAAGTGCCTTTCAGTCACAGCTGTTGAAGGCTACCTCTCAGCCTTGAGCATGGTCTTTGACTGAAGGGTTATAGACTTCTCGTGGAAGTTGTCCATAATTATGAGGAGCTTCAAGCAGTCTTGCCCACCTCAGGATCTCGGGCTCCCAGAGTGGGATGCTAGCCACATTCTTAATGCCCTGATGCATATCCTGTTCAAGCCTTTGGGAAAGCCGTCTGACAGAGATCTAACTCTTAAGACCTCTTTATGCTTGCCTTAGCATTGGCAAACAGAGTACTTACTTGAATTGCTGAATTGCACAGTCTCTTACTTAGTCACACACACTGAGGGATTAAAAGAGGTCTCTTCTAGTTTTGTGCCAGGCTTAGAGGCCAACACTCGTACCATTTCGTGCACGACCCTTGGTTCGAGACCTTCTCCATTCACTCTGTGAAGCGTCAGATGGTGATCGAGAAGAGATGCTTTTGTGTCTCTTGAGGGCTCTATAGTGCTATTTGAAGAGGTCCCAATACATCAGGCTAAGTGTCAGCGACTCTTCATTAGCACTGGCAGGATAAAGAAAGAGGTATCAAGCTCTGTGGAGCTATTTGAAGAGGACCCGATGCCTCAGGCCGAGTGTCAGCGACTCTTCATTAGCACTGGTAGGACCAAGGAAGAGGTATCAAAGATCTCCTTCTGGCTTCTCGAGATAATATGTGTAACATACATCTCATCTGCTGAAGATCAAGGTACTGTACCAGGTAGGTACCAGAGCTCACTGAGTTGAGGGTATAGGCCCCACTCTAGCCTTCAAGAAAAATCTTTCAGTCAGCCAGGTGTTGAATTTTGGGTTTAGAAATGCTAGACCACCTTCATGGCCTTTTACTTACTGGAGTATATCCAAAAGTCTCTTAACACCTTTGTGCTTGGTCCTGTGGGGATAGCTCCCACACAGGACACAAAGCTTCTTGTCTATGGTAACGTATAGTTGTAAGTTTGGAATGAATGATAGAATGGCTCTTCTCCTTCTTTTTTGTTCCCTGTTTTTGGAGGAGAAGTGGTGGAAAATGTTGCAAGCTGGACTAACTTGATGCTGGTAAGTTTCACTTCTGAGCACCATTCTTTAGAACTTTGAGAAGTGTCACCCCCTTCTCTTTTGTGATGGGGAGGATGATGGAATATATACCAACCCATTGATCACCATATGCAAGGTATATTATTCCATACTAATATATTCTCAGGGAAAGGGATTCCTTAGTTGATCATGTACAATTCCTCTGTGACAGGCCAGGTCCTATCATTCTACCCATCCCTGTGAGAGACAGATAGAAGATTCCTGGAGTCATCTTCATTCCCTTGCAAGACCAGGTAGATTGACAGTTCAGGGAAGAAAAAGTAGGAGCTAGTTTAGTTCTAGTGGGATTTCCAACCACCAAGCAGTTAGTCTTCCTATTTGATAGACAAAAGGTTTTTATAGGCATATGGACAACAAAGTTTAAAGTAATTTTTTTTTCTACCCGCTCTAACCCGAGTCCTTTATGTTGTACTTCTCTCCCCCTACCACCCGTCTGTCCTGAGCCGAAAAGTCAAAGTGAGAATTTTCCAATAGGTGGAGGAGTGGGGCTTTTCGCCTTCGCTCACCACCTATAGTTAACTACCTCATTAAAGAATTCAATGACTGTTCTAGCTCGAGGTGAAAACATCTCCCTATCTAAAAGACTCGGGTTTGTATAGCTAGGAAAAATATAAATTACTTTAAAGATTTGTTGTACAGTATCCTGTTAGGCTCATCTGCCGACTCTCATCTTTAATTCTGGGACAAAAACTTGAGTCTATTAAATCTTACCTACGGTAGTCTGGATGCTAATATCACCATCGTTCAATTAGCTCACTGTGCTTTCTGTAGTTTTTCATTATTTTGATCATCTTTTGGATTCAATCTTCCATCACTATACCAACTACTGTATTTTATTTTAGGTATGTAGTTAATTCTAACAGTCTTATATTTTATTTTCAAGTCTCGGTACTAAACAGGATTCTAGAAGTTTTATTCTGGCTATGATTAAATTGTGAATTGATCTTTCCATAATCTAAGGAATTTCGGAATTTGAAACTTGTTATAAATGTAATTACAGTATGTTGTGCATATTGATTTATATCTTGTTTGATAATTTGTTATCTATTTAATGTTGTTCTTTTTTTCTATTTTTTAATAGTCTTTTGTAGTATATTTATAGTTTCCTGTTTCTTTTCTGTACTTGGTTACTTTCCCTAATGGGCTAGAGCATTGTTCTTTATCAACTACGGTTACAGCTTTGCTTATAATAATAATAATAATAATAATAATAATAATAATAATAATAATAATAATAATAATAATAATGATAAGTACACAAGTACTGTATGTTTAAAATAATTGTTGATGCAGTATAATGATAATACAGTAAAACTTTTACTAACAATGTCCAATATGTTGAATTCTAATTGTCCCCTATGTATCAAACAGGAGCAAGTTGAATTGCGTGATAAAAGTGAGAGTAATAATGGGGAACCATCAAGAGTAAGTTCTTCAGAATTTTTCAAGGGTCTCCCATCTAGATCCAGAGGACGTTCACGCCGAAGTTCTCCTGGAGATTCTGAACAGGCAGCTGATCAGGTAAATAGTATCAATGATAAGGCCCAAATGTCATGTACAATGGTTAAAAATATTAATGATTGGTATTTTCCAATAATAGAGATATTTTGTAGAGTGTGAATTTTGATAAGATAAATCATTTAAACTTTCGGGTATTTAGTGGCATTTGTGCACAGCACTTATATAAGACTGTCCTTTGTTATGACACTCACCAATGAGGTAAAATATTTCAGATACAAAGGGAATCCCGCTCAGGTTCTCGTTATGAGTATTTTAAAAACTGGTCACATTCATACAGGATTCGCCATGCAAGATCCCTCTTTTCAGTACTAGAAGGAAGTGAACACAAAGTAAGTCTTATTTCTATTGAAGTGGACGTGGTTATCTAGATTTTTTTATCCAGTACTTATGAATGCTTATGGGATTTGCACTTGATTATTTTTTGTTCGTATACAAATAAAAACCTTCATCCTTTAGTAGTGGTAAGATTCTGGCAAAATCTGATAATAACCAATGAAGAATTATCAAGGTTCTGACAACCACCATCCAGTATTCACTGGTGGTCCGGGTCTGACAGCCCTATGAGTCTCCATTATGATTCTGGCTTTTGTGTTGAACAGACATGTTCCCGATGCTCTCCAATGGCCTGAATTTTTTGTGATCTTTATAAAGTTTTTCCTAATATTCTTTTTTTCTCACTGCATTATGAGTGTGAAGGAACTTGGTAAAATGCAGACATATCACTGCTGGATAGACACTGTGGAACCTTTGTGTCCAACATGCAGAGGGCATCGCTACACTTCTGATTCCCCTTGTGATTTGTACAAGGAGTGGTCGTCTTCTTAGTCAGAGAGATTTCATAGTAGGAAGAAGATATCCAAGCATATCTCCGTTTGTTTTCTTCTTCAAGATCAGGAAAGACAGCAATATCTCAATTTCTGACTACACGAAACTTGCCACTCCGGCTCCTCTTCTGTTAGCTCTTCAATTCCATTTCTTGGATGTAGATTTGGGATTGTTGAATCCTTTAGTAGAGATCTAGCTAAAATCAGTGCATGGGGCAAATCATGGGACATGAAGTTGAATCCTCACAGAACTCAAAGTATGATTGTAAATAGGTTGAGGACAGTGACTCCTTGACATCCAGATCTCAGCATTGACAAGGTTTCTTTAACTCTTTACACTTCCTAAAATTTTAGGTTTGATTCTTCATAGCAGATTTACTTTTGAGGAGTATTTGGTCTATTTTTTTCTTCAATCGCACAAAAAATTGGCTTATTAAGAAAGTCTTACAAGATTCTCGGTGATCAATCTATTCTGAAGTGCTTTAATTCTTTCATTTAGCCTTGTTTCAAGTATTGGTCTCCAGTCTGGTCTTCAGTTTCTGAATTCATCTCAATTTGTTGGACAAGCAATTGCAGTATTAAATTTGTTATTCCTGATCTAGATATTAATCTTTGGCACTGTTGTTCAGTTAGGTTGTCATGCATGTTGCACAAGATTTTCCATAATTGTGACCATACTTTCCATTAAGATCTTCACGGACAGTGCCATCCTGTTAGTAATACTTTGTATGCAGTCAATTCTAATTGTCATGCTTTCTCCATCATAAGACTCTATACTACACAGTATTCTAAACGATTTATTCTAGCTGTGACAAAATTGTGGAGTGATATTCCTAATCAGGCAGTTAGATCAGTGGAACTTCAAAAGTTAAAACCTTAGTGAATGTTTTTATATTGAACAGGCTGACATAAGTCTCTTTATAGTTTCTATGTGAAAGATATATTTTAGTGTTGTTACTGTTCTTGAGATATTTCATATTAATTGTCCATTGCTTTTTGTTTGTTTATTTATTCATTTCCTTTCCTCACTGGGCTATTTTTCCCTGGTGAGCCCATGGGCTTATAGTATTCAGCTTTTCCAACTAGGTTTGTAGCATAGTAAGTATTAGTATTATTTGTGAGTGATCTCTCATTTGCGATCTGCATTAGCTAAACCGAAGGAATTCTTTGAACTTAAAAAAGCAACACTAAGACAATAAACTTTGCAGGTCCTCCCTGAATAAATGCCCAATCCCTTCACCAGTACAGGCCTTTGACCAGCCATCTAAGGCTTGTGTGGGATCAAAGGACACTTCCATGGATGCTAAGGAAGAGAGACCCTTGGCCAGGGCCGCCTCCTCATTGAAATACCGGCCAGGTTCTGTATTAGAACCAGGAAAGAAACTGGTTAAACTTTGACTACCCATGGATTGTTCTAATTCCTTCATAAATTTACCATTTTCAGAGATGAGTCTGGAGATATAGATCCGATTTCTTAGAGCTCAATGCCTGCATCAGGAGAAGCAGAAAATCCAGAATCTGAATCAATCTTCCTGAAGGTCCTTGCCATTATCAGGCAAACGAATGGTTTAGGCAAAGCTTCCGGGGCTCTGGCCAAGACGGGCAACACCTCCATTGATAGCTTATTTGAGGCTCCGCAGGGATCAAGACCCACTTTGGAACTTCCTTTGTCTGAACTGGCTTATGAAGTAATTGAGAATCTAGACGTAAAAGTCTCTTGGAGAATTAATTCAGAGCTAGTCGTTCTAACAAAATAGTCCCCCCAGCACTCTCTTGTCAGAAGATATTTTATGCACCCATGGAGGCCAGTCCTTCTTTACCTATTAATGCTGCAGTTACAACCTTTACTCCAGACACATCAATGAAAAGACTCTGATTGGAACCTACCATCTAATCAGTATCCGAGTATGCCAACATGGAAGCTGCTGCCATGGAAAGCCTCCAGGGGTATTCGTCACTCCTTCTATGGACCATAACTTAACTGATCTAGTCCTATCAGGGATGGAGGCAGTCCTCTTTTTGGCATACCAGTCATTCAACCAGTGGACCAACTAGGTCCTTTAAGGCAGAACTGTTAGCAAGAGACTTTGGCCCTGATAAATATTCCTGCTCTTAAAGTCCAACTCTCTTCCCTCCCAGGGAAGTTGAAAAGAGAGTGCTGAAATGGAGGAAATTGTCTCAGAACTCTATTTTCCGACAAGTTGTCTCCTTTAAGAGCGTATGGACACCAAAATTCACTCAGTCGACAACACCTTTATAGTTGACTCTAATGAAATCTTATTTGATTCCAAAGACAAAATTGACACCTCTTCCTACCTCATCTCATAAAAACCAAGCTCTGAGTCAACCCTTTATACCCCGCTGTGGTCAGCCCAGGAGATGAGATGGAAGAGCTGTCAGCGGACGCTAGTACATGCAGCCTTCTCTTGCTCCCTCGAGTTGAGGGATACTGTACCTATCAAGCCATTGGGCAAGGTAGAAATTGCATAGGGCTAAGGAATGGATGGTAAATTTCCTTTGGGATGGATATCATATTCCATTCATTGGCTCTCGACCTCCCCTCACTCAGATTCCAACAACATTATCATCATACCATCCAAAGTCAGAGAAACAACTCAGCCACAAATCATAGGTGGACAAACTATTATACAAAGGCATGCTTTAGATCTCACGGATGGATTTCCAGGATTTTACAGTCACAAGTTACTACTGGAGAAGACAACTGAGAGTTGGATACCAGTCATCAACCCCTCATCCTTGAAAGATTATGTTCTACAGACTTCCTTCAAAATGGAGACAGTGAGCACCGTATGAGCCTCCATTGGGAGAAACGCCTTGATGCTGTCTGTAGACCTGAAAGATGCATACTATCTAATACCAGTCCTTTAGTATTCAAGGAAATTCCTCTGCTCTATCCTGTGGATGAAGGTTGTTCAGTTCAAAGTCTTGTGCTTTGAAATGTTCACATTAGTCTCAGCTTGGGTTCATGCCAAGGGATATATCTCCTAAGGTATCTAGACAATTGCTTGATCCTCTCCTCCTCCTGTTGACAGCTCCTTCAAAATGGGATGAAGTTTCTCCATTGGTCACAATATGGGGATTGTAGTAAACTTCTGAAGAGACATTAGACAACAGCTTCCAACCCCCTCATCACCTGATTCCAATGAATTGACAGGTTCTAACACGGTAGCTAAAGGATAAGAACCTCATCAAGGGAATTTCTCTGGTGTGCCCCTCTCTGGAAATGCTGTTCTTCACAGATGCATCAAAGAAGGGATGTGAAGCATATCTAAGGAATCAGACCAACTCGGGATGCTGGTTCCTTCATCCTCAAGTGGAGAAGTTTTTCAACTTTTTGAGGCACCCTGTCAATATACATGTTCACCATAATGGTTAATAGAAAACTAGTAGCTCTCTGTCCGTGGGCTCCACACCATCTAGTGGCATTAGAGGATTCAGTCCAACATCCGTGGAACAACCTCGTCATTTATTTTTTTCCGCCTTTTTGCCTGATTCAAAGGGTACTGACTACCCTGAAACTTGGAGTAACCCTGGTTGCTCCCAAATGTTCACATGCTGAATGGCACCCAAACCTAATGATGCTCCTCATCGAGGTACTGTTCCTTTGACCCACTCTTCTTTGCCAACTACACTTGCAGGGGTACCACAGCTCAGTAATGGAGACTATCCAGCATCTCAGAGTAAAAGGTCATTTATTTTTTTCCTCCTTCTTGCCTGATTCAAAGGGTACTGACTACCCTGAAACTTTGAGTAACCCTGGTTGCTCCCAAATGTTCACATGCTGAATGGCACCCAAACCTAATGATGCTCCTCATCGAGGCACTGTACCTTTGACCCACTCTTATTTGCCAACTACACTTGCAGGGGTACCACAGCTCAGTAAAGTAATGGAGACTATCCAGCATCTCAGAGTAAAAGGCTTATTATAAGGTACTGTAAAAGAAATGTCTGTATACCTCAGAAAATCCCTAACAGCAGCCTAATAGGCAATGCGGGGTTTATTCCGTAATTGATGCTGTAGAAGTGGAAAAGTACAGTACATCAGTCAGAGCCTCTCCAACTAATTGCAGACTGTCTTGTCTACCTTTGCTAACAGAAACTTCTCTCGGTCTTAGCGGTGGAAAGGCTATCATCCAGCCTTGAGCCAAACCTTTGGACTTGAAGGCCTTGACCTTTCCTGAACCCTGGAGTTCAATGGTGATGGGGAGTTTCGAGCAATCATTACCAGCAAAAGAAATCAAACCACCTGCATGGGATGTTACCAGAGTACCAAGTTTTAGATAAAGACCTGACTCTAAAGACAGTTTGTTCCGAAACCTCTACAATCCTTTCTCTTTTTTTATTATATGAGAATATTACTTCAGTATAGCTCAACTAGCCATGAGACTTTTAACGAGGTAAACAACTCTGCCGCTATATAGCGAGTCATAGACCAGCCACCCCGCTCTCACACTCAACGGTGAAATATCACGTTTGCTTTTGGCTTAGTGGAGTGCGGACCTGCATCTTGCTTCTCCCCTGTTAACCTTTATTTAGAATTGGCTGTTACTTTGAGAATTTCTTTCTTTTCAGGTGTGCTTATTTGGAATTGGTGTTAAGAGGTTTTGTCCTGGTGTAGAGGGCTCCCCTTGCTGTACTTCTTTGTTGGCTGTGGAGAGGGATCCCCATGCTCTTTGCTGTTCACGCAGATATCATGTCTGTTTGTGGAGGTCTCTGTGTAGGGAATGGCCATCCTCCCAGTGGGTCCAGTTTGGAAGGCATAGGAAAATGAAGTCAGAAAAGGGATTCTTTGCTTTCAGGGTCTTCCTTGAAGTCAAGGAAGTCATGACTTCTTACTTTGGCATCTCATTCCCTCCCGATGACTCTTCTCATTCGGTCTCCTCTGGAAGACCATCTGGCATGAGTGGTGGCCAATTGACCCCATGACAGCCTTCCATTGCTGGGTGGCCTGCCGCAGTGTCCTTGGCCGTAGTGAAGACTGTCCACCGACTCTATGCGTCAGCTCTGGTCGTCTTTAGGAACCTCGGGTTCTCCCCGAAAGGAATGACTGGCTAAGGTGCTTCAGGTGGGGCGACAGTGGTAGCACATATACGACTCTCCAAGGGTTGACCTCGGCCTTCCCCTCTGAGACCCTAGGGCAGATGACCCTCAGAGCTTCTCGTATCGCCAGCTACAGCACTTCCTGCCTCTAGTGTTGCACCCATCGTTCATGCAGCTCCGGCATATGAACGAGAACCGTGGCAGCCTGGTGCCCTTCGTAGTGTCCAAGTGTGTGAGCCTTATGAAGTAAACCCAGAAACTGACCACCGTCAGTCTTCTATGCTTGCTGATTGCGCTGCGCACCCGCAGACTGAGTTCGCTCAGGGCTCTAGGTCCAGCAGCACATGAAGCCCTTAATTTCACTGCCCTTAATCCTCACCTGATTGTTTTTTCTGCAAAGAGTAGGCTACTATAACTGAATTCTTCCAGGCCTCGTTCTAGCTCCTAGGAGCGTTGCTTTTTAGATCGAGATAATGAGCCGGTTAGCAGACTGTTCACATCTCCTGTCCTACAGGATGCTTGGCTTTTTGTGAGGCCAGGTCCTTTGGGTCCTGCGCCTAGTGCTTCTTCTCCTAATGGGGATGAGCCTGTTTTTCCTTTGTTCACCAGCAAACAAGAAAATCACCCTTGCCTTACTTACCACCATATGAGCTTGCTTTTCCTCCTGCAAGAGCGCATACGGCAAATCGTCAACCTTTTATGGGTGCACTAACCAGTGTTCATGATGGATCCCATGTTGCTCAGACATGCTGGTGAGTAGCCCCTAGGTTAGCGAGAGAGTCTTGTGCAGTGGGGTACACCCAACAGTCTAGCAAGGTATACGTGCGAGCTCCTCTCGCTGACATAGGCCTACTCGCGCCTTCGGTCGCAGTGATGGAGTTCCTGTCGTGTACTATTTCGGCAGCGCGTACATGTGATCCGACGCTATTTCAGTAGCGTTTGCACTTACACAGGTGAAAGCTACTCCACAGTAGTGCATGAGCGCTCAGCTAGTCACACTACTTCAGTAGTGCGCCCATGAGCACCTGTTCACGCTTGCCTTTGCACAGGCCATGTCTCGTTAATGAACTTGAATGCTCACCTGTTCATGTTTGCCCAGAGCAGGTAACCAGTCTGCACACTCTTGCAGTGCCTCACAAAGGACATCTTTATAGTGTTTGCAGTTGGTGCAAGCTGTTAGGCAGGCAACCTCCAGACCAACCCCGCTTCCACCTGCAGTACTGAGTACTTGTATACCAATTGAAATGTCAGAGTCCCTTGGGACTACTAATGACAATAGGTGTAGGAGCTCTGCCGCCAGACAAGCTCCCATATTGCCAACACCTAGCCCTCTTTCTCTGCAGTGGTCTTCCAGATATCAACAATACTTGGATTCTAAGATCTCCAAAGACCAATCTTGACCCTGAGTGAGAAAAATTGAACCCCGTCCCAATTAATCCCTGGAAGAAGAGGAGAGAGCAACGTAAGCAACACCTCCCCCAGGGGATACAATGCATCCTAGAACTAGCAGGAGCTCAATATCGAGAGAGATTGCATTGGATGACAACTATCAATTTTCACCAATAGGTTTTGTCCAAAACGAACCTTCCACTCCTCTGCTGGAGTTGGCTGACATTTCCTCTATGCTTCCAAAAGTTTTGCAACCGACGGAGAAGATAAGGAACGAGTTACTAACATTCCTTGCAACCCTTTCAGTCCAACCTCGAGAGAGGAAGAAAACGAAGTCTATTCCCAAGAACTGGGCCTTAAGACTTAAGGCCCCAGATCCTCTGAAGGAAGATCAAGGTAATGTACCATGTGTAGCGAGACAGGAGGAGCGCAGTCACCCTCCCAGGTCTCAAGCCCCAGCTGGGGACATCCCTGATGACCTTGACCCACCTTGAGCTCCTATGGGTGCGGGGTCGAAGGAGGATGATTATTTGGGTGATAGTTCTGACCAATCTGTTGACTTACCAATGGCAGCTAGTACCAAGTTTTCTCCTGAGATGCAGAAGGAGACTTGATGACATCTTTAAGCAGCTTTTAGCCTGCATAAGGAAGATTAATTCCTTGGGTGATCATGCTCGCATAAGCTCTGAGGGAAAGAATACAGTCCTAGAGTACCTCTATAAAACCCTGGGACCTGTCAAGACTAGGGTAGCTCTGCCTTGGTCTAGAGGGGTCTTAGGGGCCAAGAAAAGGGCTTTTGCCCAAGTACGAGTATCACAATCCCTCAGAGCAGGGAATTCATCTCGTCTTCATCCTCTACCCTATATACAACAGTGGAATCATCATGAGATATAGACGATGATCCGTCTCCTATGCCATTGGACCCGGCTGTATTGGTGTTAAAAAAGAATATCACCGTTGGGAAACTGGCAGGTTTGCCGGTGACTTTCTCTGCAATGGAAGCCGGGAACATGGAGCACGCTGCAAAGTGTTCTTTGCAAGTTGTTTCATGGTTGAACTAATGGCTTGGCTCAGTTGGATATATCTTATGGAATGAAGATTTCTCCAATGAGCAGAGAAGGGAAATAGTGTTAGTCATTTTACTTTTTGGCATGAGGACAATGAAGTTTCTAACTTACAAAGTTTTCATCCAGTGGTCCAACTGGGTCTTGAAACGTTGTGACTCCGTTGTTTTAAGATTCCAGAGGCAGGTGCCAAGGAGAGAAGTGCTCAAGCTTTGCAACTTACTGAAGGAGGATCCTTCCCTCTCCAATGTGGAGGACATCAACGCTGTTACTAAACACTGAAGGAAGACGAGTCACAACTCCCTCATTCAAAGGGCTATAGTATTACACCCTTACTCCTCGGCACAACCAACTCAGAGATTGTTCCGGTGAACCACCAGGGTCATAAAAGAGCTCTAATGCCCAAATAATCCTCAGTTTTGGAGGGCCTAGCTTTTTCCCCTAGCAAAGTGGCAGTGTCTAAAACCGCAAGAAAATCTCTCCTGTTGATACTTGTGGCAACTATCCCTATAGATATTAAATCCTACATTTCCCAATAGGTATTTCTAAAAACATATTCTAGGCACGTTGTGAATATTCCCCTAAGCAACCAGCTTTCAAGAAGCAGGGTCCCAAGCAACCTTTCAGCAGAGTGTATCTCGGGGCAAAGGAGGAAGAGGAAGCAGACGTGGTTGCTCCCGCTAGTGCAGAGCATTCCTCCTACCTCTTCACCGGTGGGAGGATGCCTGCAGAGCAAGTGGCAGAGGTGGATGACACATGAGGCCGAACCTTGGACAGTCTGCGTCCTCCGCCTGGGCTATCACGTCCCGTTCATGCTCTCTCTCCCTCCATTGACTTGACATCCAGTGATGTTACATTCTTACACAAGAGGATCCATGAAAGAACAGGCCCTTCAGGCCAAAGTCTAGACCATGCTAGAGAAGAATACTCTCCAGGAGGTCCTAGACAGGTTTCCAGGCTTTTACAGTCGACTCTGTCTTGTAGAAAAGGCATCTGGAGCCCGGAAACCGGTCATCAACCTCTCAGCCCTGAATGAGTTCGTGAGTTCATGCAATGAACTACGTTCACAAAGTGGATACGGACCAGATGGTCGGACACTAGATCTGAAAGATGTGTACTTCTAGATCCCAATTCATCCATCCTCAAGGGAGTACCTAAGATTCGTCTTTAACAAAAGTACATAGCATTTCAAGGTGCTGTGGTTTTCTCCCTAACTGTCAACTGGGGCTAACAAGACTGACATTAGTCTTTTTCATTACTTAGACGATTGGCTAGTTCTAGAAGACTCGGTGAAACAACTATACTCCTATACTGAGACAGGCTAATCAACATTTGTCGAAGTCACCTCTGCTACCATCTCAGAAACTGGTATACAGTACCTCGGGATGTTAATAGACACCCAATTAGGCAAAGTCTTTCTGTCCAAAAGCAGAAGGGAAAGACTAAGAAAGGCAACGAGCCCCTTCTGAATGCAAGATTTGCTAGCATCTCATCGATTGCTCTAGCTGTTGTTACACCTCACTCACTGCAGCATCTGGTACCCAACGGCCATCTTTGCACATGATCTTTAGTGGCAGCTAAAGACCTTTTGGTTTCATCACGACGACTCCCCAAACCATCAGGTTCCGACGGAACCAGAGCAAAAGAGAGACCTGAGATGGTGGGTGCTGGACACCTACCTCCTCAGGGGAGTAGACCTTGTCTCTCATCCTCCGGAATTGATGCTCTTCACAGATGCATCAAAAGATGGGTGGGTGGCAGACATGTTGCAACACTGTCTCCAGACTGTGATAGGAGTCCGAGTAGCATTGCCACATAAACCTCCTGTAAATTAGAGCAGCCTTTTTGGCTCTCAAACACTTTCAACAGCTCCTTTCAGGATATGTGGTGTTGATGAGCGACAACACTACGGTAGTGAAATATGTAAACCAACAACTAGGTACCTACTGTATTCACAGCAGCTTTGCCATCCAGCTGTAAAAATGATAAGGTGGACGGAAGACAACTCAGTAGTCCTATCAGCCCCGTTGCATCCCAGGCAAGAAGAACATCCCAGCAGACATTCTGAACAGTAAGACTCGGATAGCTGCCTCTGAGTGGTCTTTGAATCATCAGATAGCCAACAAAGTGTTGACTTTGTGGAGTTCACCGACCATAGACGTGTTTGTGATGTCTCTAAACCATGAATATTTGGTGTACTACTCGTTAGTACCAGATCTTTTAAGCCCATTGGCAAGATGTCTTCCAGCATCATTAGGACCATCTAGACGTCTATGCATTCCCCCTTTTGCCTATCAAGGAAACTTCTGAACAAAGTAAGGGTATTGTAAGATGTGTTGATGACCCTCATAGCTCCAATGTGGCAGCATGCAAAATGGTTTTCAGACCTTCTACATCTGCTCACAAAGATGCGGAGGGAGCTACCACCACTTCCTGATCTTTTCAAACACCCACACTCAAAGACCTACCACAAGGCATTGGCTTCACTACGTCTTCACGCCAGGAGGTTATCCAGCATCTTCTCTCGAGTGAGAGGCTGGCTGCAAAAAGGATGTTTGGATACGTCCGGGAGTCATCTTCTGCCATCTACCAGGCGAAGTGGTCAATCTTTTGTGGTTGGCGTTGTGGAATGGGTATCGCTCCTTTTGACACCATTATCCCAGTGATAGCGGGATTCTTATTATACCTCCTTGAGGTAAAACTCTGCTCTGTTTTGGCAGTGAAAGACTATACCACAGCTTTGAGCCACGCTTGTCTCTTCTCATACGTGGTTTTGAGTGCACTTGCCCTCAGACGGAAATCAGACCACCTCCTTTGAACGTAGTACGTGCACTAAAAACCCTGAAAGGGGTACCATACTAGCCACTGCGTCAGTCATCAGGCAGCAACTTGCACTTAAGACGGTCTTCCTTCTTGCCATTCCTCCATGAGTTTGTTGCTAAGACTCAAAATCTGGCTGTACCAGATCTTAGATTTAGGCCTTTCCAGGTTGATAGTCTTTGTTCTGTAACTGGGACCCAAATCAACTGTTACTTTGCCATGTGAGGGCGCTGAGGAGTTAAACGAACCACAGGAGCTTGCCCACACGTCAACAAATTGTTGGTAAGCACGGGCAGGGTCAAGAGGAGAGTCACCAAGAATACTATTTCTGCTTGGATCAGACAGTTTATTAACTGGACCTTGAATCCAGACTCCTGCAAAAGCTTGTAGACCCAGAGCCCATGATGTTAGGGGCATCAGTACATCGCTAGCATTAAAAAAGAACTACTCTGTGGTGCAGGTTCTTCTGGCGGGTGTTTGGAAGCATCAGATGACCTTCACAGCCCACTACCTGCAATATGTGACCCACAGGAATGTGGATGCCTTCTCCAAAGGCCCTGTGGTGGCTGCAGAACATATGGTTTGATTCCTCGGCTCCCTTGTGGGACAAGTAGCAGGTGGTCGAGGGCAGATGGGACCTAGGATTATTCTGGGATGTTTGGTTGGATGACTGGCATCATCTTCCTTCATCTTCCCCTCTCCTGGGGAACAGCACCTCTGCCTGCAGGTAATAACAATTTCCCTTGTGTAACATGATATATGATAGATATTTGTTATGTCCCCGTTCTCCCTATGACGGGGAGTAGGGTAATGTTTATATTAAGTAAGCGGGGTGTGTATCACCCCAATAATCCTTACTTGGACAAGTCACATTCACTTCATTCTCTCACACAGACCAATTGCCCGGGCCGTCGGCTATCGCTCACACAGGAGATTTAACTAGGTGAGAGGGTGCTTCTAATAAGCTCGTGAAAAGCACAGAGTCACACCCCTTGTCAAGTTACCAGCCAGTTGGTTAAGACTGCTCATGTAATAGAACAAAAGGTTTGTAGTAGGTGTTGGAAAAAATTACAAATTTGTATTTTGCTTAACCATACAAACCTTGTGCTCTTTATTCATTCAGGTCCACCATCACCTATCTCCCTGTAAGTCATGCCTGCAATCAAAAGTGACGTCATTTCACCATGGAGTGTTAGAGCCGGGTGGCTTGTCTACCCCCTACTACCCCACCTGCTGATTAGTGGCAGGGTTGTTACCTCGTTAAAAGTCTTATGTTATGGCTAGTTCAGCTTTGCCGAAGTAATATTCTTCTATAATAAAGATCTCAAGATTTGTATTGTTAGGAAAATGCAAATTACATCCAATTTTGTCATGTTTTTGCTTGCCTTGGGCTCGGCATAGTGAGTAGGTGAGATTCATGGCATTTCCTACCACATTAGTTATTCTGAGAGATGGAGAGTGGTCTACATTACCTTCGTTTCAGAATTTACCGTTAAAATCCAGAACCCTGCTGTGGACAATCAGAGGTTTGAGACTATCAATATCCTCCCTAAGGGATATGACATGATCCAGAGGGCTTGCTTCTTTGCTCTTTGAGGGTACTATGACACTGCCTGAAACAGACTGTGTCTTCAAAACCTGTTTGTTTGTTCAAACAAGTGTTAGGAAAAAATATCCAAAAACACCATTGCCTTCTGGGTTCAAGAAACAATCAGAAGAACATATTCTCCATCATTGGGAAATCCTAAAGAATCTGCACAGGCACACGCTCATGAAGTCAGGGCATTTGGTGTAACACCAGATTTTTGGAAGAACTTTCTCTGGCACAAGTGATGGTAGGTGTCTGGAAATGCTAGACACCTTCACAAACCACTACCTAAGAAAATATACCCACAAGTCCTTTTGACACATTCTCCCTTGGACCTTCGGTAGCAGCTCAACAGTTTGTGTGGTGTACCTAGCTCCCTCACAAGACAAGAAGTTTCTCGTCTAAGATAGAGGTTTCGACAACTTTTGGGAAGAGAAAGGACGTAGACTAAAATTACCAGATCTTTGCTCAGACGGCATCTATAACTTTTAAAACGGTTAAATAAGACGGAAATTACTGCAAGATCTTGGCTCAGACAACATCTATAACATTCAAAATGGTTACAGGAGATGTCTGGTTGTTTTTCCTCTTTCCTTACCACTCTCGTGGGGGCTGTGGGCATGCTGTTATTTGTTGGAACTGACTCTGATGCAGCTAAGTTACCATACTGAATAATCTTACAGTTGTTTTGATAGAAGTGTGTCCCCCCATCCTCCTTGCAAAGATGGATAAAAATGTAAAATCATCACTCCTAATAGTTATGCATTTCAGACAGTACAGTATATCCTAATAAGGATAAGGGTAATCTGTGACCCGTCCGTTGCCAAACAGTAACCTAGTCTATCTCCTGAAGAGGTGGAGTGGAATCAACCACCACACAATTCGTAGGTGAAGGTCAAAGTAGTTTCCCGGTGTAATGGGAGGGGTTGTGTTCCCTGCTACCAGCCAGTAACTAACGACACCTCATTATGAATTTTAACAGCCAAGTTTCCAGCTTCACTCACGCATACTCATATTGAAGGACTCAGGTTAGTATACTGTAGTTAAGAAAAAAACAAATTACTTGAAAAAAAAATATCATATTTACTTTGTTAACAAGCTTTAATAAACAAACCGGTTTTTACAAATTTATATTTCTGTGAGGAATATTTTCTTAAAAAAATAGAATTTTCCATGAACATTATTTATTACTGTAATTTATTTTAACGTTGATGCAATTTTCTTTTATTTATACTTTCCTTAAATCAGTTCAGCATTGTGATGTAATAGGTTGTTTAAATTTCCTAATATTACAGACTGAAGCTAAGCCTTTAGAAGATCAGTACGCAAAAGATGTTATATTTACAGTCAGTCAAGAACATAAACCTGAAGGGGAAAATGAACTAACCCTACAAACAGGAGATAAAGTGGCAGTTTTAAAAAGGAAAGATCCGATGGGAGGGGAAGACCGATGGGTTGTTGATAATGGAGGTAAGAGGTTTCATGGATCTTTTAGATGTTTGAGTATTTAATATATATATATATATATATATATATATATATATATATATATATATATATATATATATATATATATATATATATATATATATATATATATATATATATATATATACATACATATATATATATATATATATATATATATATATATATATACAGTATATATATATATATATATATATATATATATATATATATATATATATATATATATAGGAGTAAATATAAATATATATAATATTGTAACAGTTCAAAAGAGTTCTACATTTACAGTATTAAGCTTATTTTTTTTTAAATTGATAGCTAGATCTCTACTATATAGCTTTATTCGCATTCAGAGAATTTACGTACTGTAGAAGAATGAGAATTTCATAGAGTGTTTGTATTCAATTTATTAAATTACAGGAATGTTGAATAAGATTATGAAGGTTTATTAAAATTTATGAATAACAAAAATAACAGCTAGAAAGGAACTATTTTTATTTTTCAGTAAACCAATTTATTGTAATTAGCTTACATTAGTGGTCGTCTTGAATCTTAGCCTTTATTTCTGATTCAGGAGAAAGTTGTCTACTGGCTAGGATCGTTGTTAATTGTGTCACAGATCCCTGGGTTCTATCTAGCCCAGAGCTTCACTTTTTGTTTATTTACAACTTACGATTTGCTTAGACATTTTGATTGATAAATTCAACTGTAAAGATTATTAAAAGGCAAAAGCATATATTCCTTCTCAAATCATTGTTTTATATTGAATGTGTAGAAATAGAGTTTCGGGAAATTCCAGGTGGGTTCATATTGCTGGGTGTATGTGGTTTTGCTGTTATCTCCAATGCTATTATTATTGTTATTATTATTATTATTATTATTATTATTATTATTAGCCAAGCTACTCCCTAGTTTGAAAAGCAAGATGCTATAAGGCTAAGGGCTCCAACAGGGAAAAGTAGCCCAGTGAGGAAAGGAAATAAGGAAATAAATAAACGATGAGAAAAAATTAACAATAGATTATTTTAAAAACAGTGACATCAAAACAGACATGTCATATATAAACTATAAAAAGACTTATGTCAGAATGTTCAACATATAAAAGTTTGCTGCAAGTTTGAACTTTTGAAGTTCTACTGATTCAACTACCCGATTAGGAAGATCATTCCACAACTTGGTCACAGCTGGAATGAAACTTCTAGAATACTGTGTAGTATTGAGCTTCATGATGGAGAAGGCCTCACTATTAGAATTAACTGCATGCCTACTATTACGAACAGGATGGAACTGTCCAGGAAGATCCGAATGTAAAGGATAGTTAGAATTGTGAAAAATCTTATGCATAATGAACTAATTGGACAACGGTGCCAAAGATTAATATCTAGCTCAGGAATAAGAAATTTAAGGGGACCGTTTTGACATACCAACTTTCAGAAATTGAAATCGTTTAATTGCTTCTATGTATGCGTAAACATATCATACATGCTCTCCAGAAGTTTCAGCCAATTATTTTTACAAATAACGAGGATATAACAGTCTTTAAATGATGACGTTTGTCGTCTGCATGACTGAGTTTGACAGAATCGTCATTGTGTGTTTATTTTTGCATATTTATAGCGATTTTTGTACTTATTTTTTGAAATCTCGTACGTCTGGCAGAAATGGAAGGCATTGGTAGAGCGTAGTTGAACGAAATCTACTTCTACGAGAACAACAGCCAGAGTTTCTAAAGACGTATAGAAGTTATAATGCATGTGTTTCTTTACTAGAAGTTCGTATGTACATTGTGTTTTCACAACGTCTTCGGGCACTTTATAGCAAGGCCAATGTTACCTAAGGTCATAGAAAGAACAAATAGTCAATTATTTCTCCAAATAATGAAGATATAGCGGTCTTTAAATGATAACATCATCCTTTCTGCGTTGTCTTCATGACTGAGTTTGACAGAATCGTATTTGTGTTTATTTTTGCATCTCTCTCTCTCTCTCTCTCTCTCTCTCTCTCTCTCTCTCTCTCTCTCTCTCTCTCTCTCTCTCTCTCTCTCAAATTATATTAAACTGTCATTTATACAAATACTATAATACCAATGTTTAACTCTCATAGAATCAAATAATAGTTGACCTCTCTCTCTCTCTCTCTCTCTCTCTCTCTCTCTCTCTCTCTCTCTCTCTCTCTCTCTCTCTCTCTCGAATTATTTTAAACTGCCATTTATACAAATACTATAATACCAATGTTCAACTCTCTCTTGGAATTAAATAATAGTTGATATCTCTCTCTCTCTCTCTCTCTCTCTCTCTCTCTCTCTCTCTCTCTCTCTCTCTCTCTCTCTCTCTCTCAATTTGAACTGCCGTCTATATAAACCAAATGCTATCACTCCAAAATTATATTCATGATTCTCTCTCTCTCTCTCTCTCTCTCTCTCTCTCTCTCTCTCTCTCTCTCTCTCTCTCTCTCTCTCTCTCTCTTTATGTTTCGAAATCACATACTTCTGGCAGAAATGGAAGGCATTGGTAAAGGGTAGGTAAATGAAAACTACAAGCTACAAGAACATCAGCCAGAGTTTCCAAAGATGTATAGAAGTTATAATGCATGTGTTTGTTTACTTGAAGTTCGTATTACTTGTGCTTTTACAACGTCCTCTGGAACTTTATAGCAAGGCCAATGTTACCCAAGGTGATAGAAAGAACAAAAAGTAAGCAGAGAACAAGAAACAAAAACCAAGAAGAGGGGGAAACATGAATAAGAGTACAAAGCTGAAACATCCTAACTAAAACACTGGCAACAACGAGAGATCGCTGGAATCTCGTAACATAGTAATAGTAAACTGAGGATTCAAATACCTCGTTTAGGGTGCGTTTATGTAGGAATAAACAATAAAAGTTATCATAATATTATTATCTTGATTTCTTTAAGAAAAGAAGCAAAAATTTGTTGCAAATCTTTGGGAGCTCATAACTCAAAAACATACTTATTCACAATTAGGTACATTTTTCTCACTTATTTATTGTTCGATATTAGAGAGAAAGATATTGAAATGAGGAATAAAAATCCCACAATTCTATTAACCGGATTTTTTATTTTTTTTTTTTTACTTTCTTTTTTCACGATTATTTTGCATCTGCATGAAGGGAAAAAAATAAAAATTTGTAAAAAAAAAAAAAATCAAAATTCTGTCTGACAGAATTGTTCGGTTTATAAAGTCGTTTTTATGGTATTAGATTCAATACAATTGGTGTCATATTAGTGGGGAAAAATGTACCTAAATTTTTTTTTTTTTAAACAATCATTTTTGCTAATGAATCAAAGAGATTTTGATCAAATGACTTGAAATTTTTATATCATGAAGGTATAACATATGTCTGAAACATATATAGAAATGGTTTATTTTTTATCAATAGAAAAAATATGGCAGACATGGCGGACAGTCCCCTTAATAGACCGCAAGTTTCTGTCCAACAAATTAAGATGAGAATCAGCAGCTGAAGACCAGACAGGAGAACAATACTCGAAACAAGGCGGTAGAATGAAAGAATTAAAACACCTTTAGATTGATCACCAAAAATCTTAAAATACTTTGTCAATAAGCCCATTTTTTGTGCAATTGAAGAAGACACGAACCTAATGTGTTTCTCAAAAGTAAACTTGCTGTCGAGAATCACACCTAAAATTTTAAAAGTCGTACAAAGTTAAAGCAACATTATCAATGCTGAGATACGGATGTTGAGGAACCACTGTCCTTGACTTACTTACAATCATACTTTGAGTTTTGTTAGGATTCAACTTCATACCCCATACAGGTAATTTGCACTGATATTAGTTGGAACTCTATTAAGGGATTCAGCAACCCCAGATCTACATTCAGGCGATGGAATTGATGCAAAGAGAGTAGAATAATCTGCATATGCAACAAGCTTGTTTTCTAGGCCAAACCGCATGTCATGTGTATATAGTATGAAAAGTAATGAGCCAAGAACACTACCCTGTGGAACACCAGATATCACATTCCTATACTCACTATGGTGCCCATTAACGACAACTCTTTTGAGATCTATTACTTAAAAATTCAATAATAATGCTAAGAAACGACCCACCCATTCCCAACTGTTTGAGTTTGAAAACAAGGGCCTCATGAATAACAAGGTCAAAGGCAGCACTAAAATCAAGTCCAATCATGCGAACCTCCTGACCACAGTCAAGGGATTTCTGTACAACATTGGAGATTGTAAGAAGGGCATCACATGCTCCCAGGCCTTTACGAAAACCAAATTGCAAACTATATAACAGATGATTATCGTCAGCAAACCTATTCTGACGTTTTGCCAGAAGACGTTAAAAAACTTTAGATAATATGGGAGTTATAGAAATTGGGCAGTAATCAGTTGGACTTGAGCTACCACAAACACATTTACATAGTGGAGTAACATTACCAATTCTCCAACAAGGGCTAAACGCTCCTCTTCTTGCTAACTTGCGAGAAATAACAGATAACTTTAGAGCTAAGAAACCTGCAGTCTTTATAAAAAACAAAGAAAAAATACCATTTGGGTCTACACCTCCGAAAGCATCAAGGTCCATCAACAGAGGATTATTTCTCAAGATCAAAAAGCTAAATTAGGTAGTTTAGCCTCAGGAAAACAGGAATAAGGAAGTTCAAGTTTCTCATTACTCTGTTTACTGTCAAACACATCAGCTAAAAGGGTTGCCTTTTTCTTTGGACAGTGAGTGACAGAGCCATCTGGTTTAAGTAAAGAAGGAACTGTTGCATCTACACCAAGGAGTGCAGAGTTAAGGGTAGTCCGTCACTTATGTTCCTGAGTTGTACCAGAAAGGGTTTTTTTATGGTTAAATTGTATTCCTTTTCAGTTGAAGCATAAACTCTCTCTGAGCAAAAGCTCTAAGTTGAGTATAGTTATTCCAGGTCAAATCTGATCTGTTACCCTTCCAAAGATGATATGCCTCCTGCTTCTCCAAATAAGCACGTCTACAATCATCATTGAATCATGGTTTGTCTTTCACTCAGTACCCTAGCACATGAGAAGGGGTACGCCTATAAATTATGTTGACTAGATTCTCAGTCAAAGGACAACAGGATCAACACTACTACACAATTTTGACAAATTCAAGCCAAAAATCCCATTCCAGTCTGCATGAGATTTCATATAAATCTTACATGAGTATGATACATCAGGGACAGGCTGCTCTGTCTTCACTACTAATGAAATCAAGGCATGATCAGATGTCCCGACTGGAGAACCAACCTTACTTGTTATACTGCCAGGGGAGTCGGTGTATACGAGGTCTAAGCAGTTATCAGACCTGTGAGTAGCTTGAAGTAGTTTGTAGAAACAGCTTTCATAGAGCCATCCCTTGTTTTTGAGTAATTTTGGTTTTTACTTGATGCAGGTATGTGAGTAACAAGTGATATACCAGTGTGTCTTGTAAGCAACCTGCTTTCTTAAATATGGCACAAGAAAATCCTCAACAAATCCATCTATTTTAGAGAAATATACTAAACAGCACAGTAATGTGATTTGTGGTAGATGGTATACCCAAGACTTCTCTTTTGAATTCTTAGGTTATCAGCAATTATTGTCAATTTTTGTGTATTCTGACTTAGCAGTTGTGAGGAATTTGCAAATTTGGGAGCAGGTACTGTTGATTATACATTATATAATTGGTGTTTTTAGATTAAAATTATATATATATTTCTTTGATATGTTTCTCAACAGACTATTACTTATAACCTAGCCTGAATCTAAATTTTAGTGGGAGGGAAACAAGTTGTAAAAATTATAGGATTGGCCCTTTGAGATGTCAAGAATACACATGAGAACTAATGGGATTAAGAAAGGTAATCAAACACACAGCTCCAAGAAACTGACATACTCGATAAGGTTAATAACTTTGTATGAGGCAAGAAACAGAAGTAAAACATTTGGATATTTGTAGGAGTATTGAACATCCAGGTCCTAAAGTAAATAAATCTTCAAGAAATACAATCTCACACATATGCTTGGTGTTTCCTTGTCCCAATAAAAAATGGCTGGTATCAAAATTTTGATAGGAAAAGGATAAAGAGATATTTCAGATTTTGTGGATAAGTAACTAAACTTGCTCTCCTTTGGCAAATCTTACCTTACAGAATACCACCAGAGAGTTTATTGATCTTCTCTGTAACTTGTTTTCTTTCATGCCATGGAGAAAGAAATAACATTGTGAATATTTGTAGAGACGGAGATACTGAAACTAGAGACTAATTAAATGAACTGGGCAAAGATAAAAGCCTATTTCATAGCATGAACAAAAATTTTTACTGTTGCAGTTGTCCTACAATAAATATTCATATGTTCAATGACAAAGAAATACTAATGGTGCATTCAAAGTACTGTACAGTATACAAAATAGCATACTATACAGTAGCTACAGACTGCGTGTTAGTTAACAAGCTGGTAGGGTTGTAAGGTAACCTCATGAAGATGGTGATCACTTATGAGTGACATGTCATCTCATGTTAGCTAATTAAGCTGTACTTTAGTGATGCTACTGTACATATATTACAGTAATACAGGCTAAAGCACAGGGAGTGTTGTTGGATAAGAACAGCAGTGTTACCTGTACATTGGATGTCATACCGATGGCATAGGTTTTATGGGTCATCTTACCTTGTACTGCAGCTGTGTTGGTAATGAGCAATTACTGCACAGTAATACCTCGACATACGAGTGTCCCAACATACAAGAAATTTGAGATACAAGGAAAGTTTCGAGCAAATTTTTGCCCCGAGATACGAGACAAATTTGAGATACGAGGATACAAGACGGTTCCCTATGCGGCCACGTGTGCGAGAGGCTGCTCACAAGGACAGCATCGTTCGCTCTTTCCCATCAGATCTCCATCGCGTAAAGTTATCTCCGAGCATCAGCTGTAGTGTTTGCATTTCTTACGTGTTTTTTCCGTTAATCATTACAGAATTAAGTGAATAAGCAATGGGTCCAAAGCAAGCGAGTGCAAACAAGGATAGTGAAAAGAAAAAGTGTATGTTGACAATCGAGATAAAGCATGAAATAATCGAAAAACATGAGTGGTGTAAGAGTGACTGAGCTGGCTCGCCAATATTAGAGGAGTACATCAACAATATGTACCATCCTCAAGCAGAAGGATGCTGTAAAGAAGGAAATCAGAGACATGTTATCGAAGTGGCATGAGTTTTCTTATTTTATGGAAAAGAGGCACCCGGACAAGTTGGCGTATGGTTGTGCGTTAGCCTTTTGTGACGACACTTGTGTACGTCATTTTCATAACATTTTGAAGGGGAGACAAAAGCAAACATTCCTTGATAGGTTCCTTTTAAAAAGGCCGGCAAAAAGTGAAGGTGAAAGCGAGTCAAAAAGCGAGGCAAAAGGAGCCAAGCCGGAAGAAGAAAAGTTAAAAAATTAAAATGAAAACAAAATTAGAATCAAGTTTAGTGTAACGTAAGATTAACGTTTATTTTTAAGTGTGTTTACAGTAAGCTAATTTCATTTAAGTTAAATTTAAAGTTTAAGTTATGTTACGTAGTGTTACAAAAGTGTAGCGTACAGAACATGTTGCCGTCAAGTCTCTCTCATCCCCTTTCTCTCTCCCTCCTCCTCCGTACACACCACTGTTAGCCGCTATCGTCTGTCTCGAAGGTGAGAACGCCATAATAATGTCACATTTTATTGCAGATCATAACCAGTAGATAGGTATTTGTTATTTTGCGAGCGTAGGTTGTGAATTAGAACAATTAAAAAAAAATTTTCCACTGTAATATACTGTTTTAAGGTGTTTTTTCAGAGGGTGGGAACCGATTAATTTTTTTTTTCAGTTATTTTATTTGGGAAAAATTTATTTGAGATATGAGCGAATTGACATACGAGCTCAGGTCGCGGAACGCATTAAGCTCGTATCTCAAGGTATTACTGTACCTTTGTAAAGTAATATAAACTACAATACGATGATAGAAATCTTGTGAAAACAATGTAATACTTTACAGTAGGATACCTAGTGTGTTAGTCGATTGCATATTGTCAGTGGTCTGTGTTTCAGGGGTTTATGAGTTATGCACATTTTTGGTTAGTGTATCTTGCCCAACTCCCACGAAGATGGAGGGCCGACTGTATAAACCTTGTAGGTTAGCCTTACATTACCCCCAGGTGTTGGGTATATATAGTAGGCCTGTAGCCTATACAATTTGGTGTGATTTTGCTTTATTTTTTGTTTTGGGAAACTTATTTTAAATACAATAGATTATCTGCGATAAGACACCTCTTCCCCCTATTAGTCTGTTATTGGAAGGTTCACCTGTATATAGTATATTACTTGTTTAAATATTTTATTTATTGGTTGTAGTTATTGATACATAATACAGGATATAACTTTGTAATTTATTATTTATATTCAATTTTATTCTTTTTTATTGTATATATTTAGTTCTACACCTTAGTTGCAATTATTTTTTGCATTGTCATAGTTTTATTTAAGCTTGCGAGTCAAGTTTATAGCTCTTCAACTCATTCCTTAAAATATTTATATATTACGAGTATACTTCTTCTGCAGTGATAGTAATATTAAGTATTTAAAAAAAGTGGTTCTAGGAAGGCAAATTTACAGAGTTTGGACATTTTGGAGGGGAAAGGCCTAATTCAAAAGCAGAAAACATTGCAGCTTGTGGTTTGATGGCAATTAAAAAAAATTAGTAAGATACCATATGAAATGTGCTGCATTTAAAACTTTTTATATATTTACTCTTAATTGCTTGGAATTTTTTTTTGCAAGATCTGTTTTGGATATTGTGCACATGGTCATATCCTTTTTATGAGCGGCTGTTGCCAGGGAAATATGACATTGCATTGATATGCAAAATTTTGTCTTATCACAGCACAAAGTTAAATTTTGCATTTTGATATTATTTTTGGGGTTAATTTGCACTGCTATCTTCAAGGACTTTCTGTGAAAATCTTGAACAGGAAAACCAATACAAAGCAAATACTAAAGAAATATTGTCTCCCCTGCTCTAGGGCCAGTATATCAATTTGTAAAGCATGGACTCAGTGTGTATAAGAGATATCTTTGAGTTCAGGTACTATTGAATTTGACCCAACACCTCCAATGCTGAAAAATGTCTTATGTGTGATGTTATCATTTTGCCATCACCTAGAACCACTGCTAAAGTTACAGATGATGCTATCTGCACATCAGCTTGTGGCCAACCACCATCTCTTTCCACGTTATTCCAGAAGAAACAGCGTTACCGTATTATGAAGTGAGGAACCTTGGAATAAATGACAAGAACCAGGTTTTGGTTGGTTATGAACTACTGGATTCATAACACTGTAATTATAGCCTTAACATAATATGGGATTAAATTTTGATCAAGTGCATCAACAATTGTGTAATTGTGTGTTTTCAATTCCGATTTACTGTATACGGCGTTATTAGCTGTTACCGCCCTGTCTTCTTGAAAACACGAAGGGGTTTTAGTTGTTTTTTTGGGCTCGGCCATGTCGTCCTGATGAAAGATTCCTTAGGCAGCTTTCTAAGGGATATTTGGCTACAGTGATACTCCCAGAGAATTGACCACAGGTCTCCAGAATTCTAACTCCTGGCGGGAGTATCCTTAAAACAACTCTTAAGGATATCGCATAATATTAGGGGACGTATTTCTTGATACGACACATGGCAATCTTCACCCCGAATAGAGTTTTTGCTCTGAGGAGGAAGAGTGGCGAAATTGAAGGGGAGCTGTCATCAAGGTTACCCAGTGGATCCCCTTCCCGTACTACTACGGCGAGCTATTCCTTTTGTATTAGCGAATTAAGCACGGTCTATCTCCCAACTGCTCTCGGTTTTGTTACTATTTCAAGGATTATTACTATGCAATCTCCAGCATCTTTATCCTCTGGAAAGTTGAGTATTTAATCTTTCCTGTGTATAATTTTTGGCTCCCTCCTCACAGTTAAATTAGCATAATTTAGATGTGTTTTGTGGAGCAGAGCCTTCACTGGAGGCGGCCATTTTGGACCGCTGTCGTACGCCATAAATGCTTTATTTAGTTAGTAGTACGACGTCCCCGGTATTTAGCTTTAATGAATTCTAGCTATTTAGGCAAATTATACTAGTGAAGATAAGATTACACATGAAATATTTCCTCTTCTGTTTAAACATTTTGATAGTATATGATAGGGCCTCCCGACTCGAGTTAGGCCAGCCTAACGCGTTTTTAGTATACTTTAGTAACGTTATCCCCGTTTATCCTCTTGTATCGTTTTATTAATTTAGTCGGAGATACCACATCTTCTAGAATTACTAGCATAATTCGATACTCGTCTCTTTTAGAGATTTAAGGATAAACCCTTCCTTCCTTCTGAGTGCCGCCATTAGGCGGCAACCCTATCTTTTGTCTTGCCATAGCGTAGTGTACTCCGACTTGACTGAGATAGTGTTTCTGTCTATCCTCTTTGCCGGTGAGTATCCCGGCTTTGAAATACAACAGTAACTCGGAGTATTCAGTCTTGTTGTCAGCAACTCTACCGATGGGGGATTAGTCATTCCCCTGGCGGTTTCACACTTGCCGGCATAGGAAGCCCGGCTTCCCTAGTCCACAACCGAAAGTGGTAGTACAATTGGCGCCACCTTCTCCCTTGTGGTCTAGAAGACATGTCTTATATCCGGCAATGTCTTAGGCTGAGGAATCGTTATTCTTCTGCCGCCCAAGACGGCGCCAGCATAGGAAACTATGTATCCTTGTTTTGCTGCCGACAGTAAGAGGCATACTTGCCGCCTTTTTTCTATGCAAAATATAAGACCCTTTCCCTTCCCCTTCTGTCCTTTAGTGATGGCCTAGCCGTCACAACATCTGTGGCCGGTATTCTACAATCTCCTTGCTTGCCGGGCTGATTACGATGCCGGCCGGGCTTCTACAAAGGCGGCTAGATGACCGCTTCGACTTTCTCCCTGACTGAAGCAAGGCTCCAGGAAAGGTTGTGCCGGCCATGATGGCTGCCGGTGGGAGACCCTATACAACTTTGAGTATTCTTCAGTCCTCTCTTGGACTGCCATCCACAAAGTCTGGAACCAGCAGTGTAGCCGGCAACAGATATTGTGGCTGGATGGAAGCTAGAATTAATACATTCTTTCCCCTTCCATTTGAATCCTCATTCTGGAAAGAAGGCAGTAGAGACAGTAGTTCCTACAACCCTAATTATTGTACTAAACTATAATAATACAGTAGCCCTTCTCTCCATGCTTTCTCTCTCTCTGTCGGCTAGTGCCGTCAGGTACTAGCCTAGCCGGTAGTATGCCGGCAGAACTACAGTATAAGACTATACAGTAGCCAGTATTCCTGCAGTATAGCAGATACAGCAGTTAGAAAACTACAGTATCTGATATACAGTAGTATGATTTCCAACATATTCTGTGTATCCTTTCACAGCCCATTGTTGAGACTGCTAAATAATGTTGACATGAAGTATTCCTTCAATATTCCGATCATCAGAACATAAATATATTTACCCTACAGTATTAATATTTCACTTGTGGGGGAGTTAGTGCTAGTATACACTGACTCCAGCTCTATGTTCTAGAGATATTCCACCCTATATTTCCCTAATAAGAAAATTTAAAATATTAATATTGAGGGAGGTCACAGCAATTGCCTGGACAGAAAAAACAGATGTGTCTTTCCTATTTCTTTTCTAGCTTACTATCCTAAGCTATAATTATAATAGTAAGATCTATTATTAATGCATGTAATTGATTTATCAGTGTGATAAATTACCCCATACTCATTTCACTCTTTCTTTCCTTACAGGAGGAGCCCAGGGTGAAGTGTGCAGTCATGTACTGCAACCACAAAAGTAAGAACTTTTGTGGCCACAACATGTGCAGGTCTCATGCCCCCTGCTCCATCGCAACTGAAACCCTGAGATACTGGGACCCGAAGGGTTGCAACGTCTGCTCGGCCTTGATGACCGAGGGTTTCGGCGATCCCAAGACCACAGAGTCGAGGGATGCTGCGAGGGAAACGCTTTGGAAGTGGGTAAGAGGGTTCCAGAAGAACTCTCCGGGACCTTAACTACCAAGCGACACCATTAGAAACCTTCTGTTCCCTAAGGCAACATCTGATGCGGTCGTGCCTCAGGTACGGCCCGAGCCTCCCTGCATACTACTGGCGATAGAGGCCGACATCAATAAGGCTTTAGAAGGCATGGACATCCATCAGGAAAGGATGTCAGATGTGTTCTCGGACACTGAAAAGGATCTCCTTCAAGAAGACCCTGAAGAAGAGGTGGCCCAGCCACCCGAGGAGGAAGAATAATCCAGATCTACAGAGACAGGAGACCCTCTACTGTCTGTGACGGCATTTCAGCCTGTGCCGTCAACCTCTTCGGCCCCAACCCCTCAACCAAACCCGCAGTTCCCCACGGGCCAAGAGTTCATGGCGCAGATCCAGCAGATGATGGAAACTATGCGCAAGGAACAGCTAGAGATGAGAAGGAAAGTCAGGGAAGCACACCGCGCAGTCGCTTCTCGCGGCTCCTACAAGCGGCCCAGAGTCTCTTACTTGCCTCAATGCTCCGAAACCAACCCCTGGAGGTATGCGGAGTTCATGCCCATGATGAATGGGAAATTCTGCGTCTCGGAGAAGATGGGGGCCATACCCCTCGACGATCTCCAATTCTGGCCGAACCTTGCGGCTTACCCGGAGTGCTTCATCAGACCGAAGAACAAACCTGCGTCTAAAGAAGAGACGGAACCTAAGGAGGTCATGGTCTTTGACCATGACAAGGCACAGGCTCTCTTGACAAGTAGCCTGAAGAAGGCAGGATATACAAACTCCAAGGTTTCTGCGTTGAGCATGAAGCACCCTACCTTCCTTGCTCCTTCCTCCAGAGCTTTTCCCTTTACATCTAAAGCTCTCCACTGCGTGCTAAAGGCAGTTGATGCGGGCAAACCATGCCCTACGTTAGAGAAGTGTAGACCATTGTCTCTAGCCCTGCTGACGGGCGAGAAGGACTGGAACGAGGTCCATCTAACCTTCTCGGTCACTACGCTAGATGCAGACATCGCAGGACAGCAGTTCAACAAGAACCTTCCGAAGCTGTCGGACTTTCTTCTGAGAAGAGAACAGGAGACAAAAGAGAGACTAGCCGCTCTCTGTCTCTCCAGAACTGCATGGAGATGTGTGCAGGCATCTCAAGCACCCCAGACACGTACACAGTCCTAGCCAAGATGCACATGGCTACACTAGTCAAGGACATGTACACTTTTGTGAAGGCCAGTAGGGCCTGTAGTGAGTATGTGTTTGCCAATGCAACGGTCAAGCACAAGCCCAGGAAGTTGATCATTTCCTTTATCTGGGGCAAGGACCTCTTCCCAAAGGAAGCAGTCCAAGAGGTGGTTGCTGAAGCTGCCACGGAGAATAGGAACCTTCTCCAAAAGTGGGGCATGTCTTCCAAAAGGAAATCATCCTCTGACGCTGGTCCCCAATCCAAGAACAGGAAGACAAAGAAGCCACGAGGGCCTCATAGACCTGCGCAACATCCCTCTGTTACCATGACCACAGTGCCCCAAATGGTTGCCCAGCCACAAACCACTTTCCAGATGGTGCCTCAACAGTTGGTAACCCAGTCACCAGCCTTTAACCCAGGCTTTGAGAGGCACACCACTACCTTTCGCCCAAAAGGTAGAGGATCTAGACAAGGCTCCCCACGAAACCCCTCAAGAGGTAGAGGAGGACGTGGTCAGGGTAACAAACCCTCTGGATCATCCATGCAGTGAGATGCTCCAGGTAGGAGGAAGACTCCTCCACTTTCGGGATCGTTGGACCTTTGATCCCTGGGCCCACAGTCTAGTCAAGAATGGACTAGGGTGGAAATGGAACAGATATCCACCTTCCTTTCCTCAATTCTTCCAACACTCCACCCCCTTATTGGAAGAGTATACCTTAGAACTCTTGAACAAAAAGGTTATAAGGAAAGCAAAGTCCATCAAATTCTAGGGAAGGCTGTTTTGTGTTCCCAAGAAGGACTCGGACAAACTCAGAATCATTCTCGACTTGTCTCCACTCAACAAGTTCATCGAGAACAAGAAGTTCCGGATGTTAACCTTACAACACATAAGGACCCTGTTACCAAAAGGGGCGTACAGTCTCAATAGACCTAGCAGATGCCTACTGGCACCTTCCAGTCAGCCGCCCCCTCTCCTCCTACCTAGGATTCAAGCTACAGAAGACAAAGTATGTCTTTAGAGCCATGCCCTTTGGACTAAACATAGCCCCAAGGATTTTCACGAAACTTGCGGACACAGTCGTACAACAGCTACGCTTAGAAGGCATTCAGGTAGCAGCATACCTGGACGACTGGCCGATGTGGGCAGCATCCAAGACTGCTTGTCTGCAGGCTGCCACGAAAGTGATCCAGTTCCTGGAACATCTGGGCTTCAAGATCAACTACAAGAAGTCTCGCCTCTCTCCAGCTGAAGAGTTTCAATGGTTGGGAATCTATTGGAACTTGCAGTCACACCGCCTCTCCATTCCACCGAAGAAGAGGAGAGAGATTGTGGGTTCTGTCAAGAGACTACCGAAATCCAACAAGATTTCAAGATGCCAACAGGAAAGAGTACTGGGCTCTCTCTAGTTTGCAGCAGTAACAGACCCAGTGCTAACAGCACAACTAAAAGATGCGTCAGGAGTCTGGAGAAGATTCGCATCAAACGCTCGAAGAGATCAACAGAGACTGACACAGACCTTACTGCGATCGCTTTTAAGGCCGTGGTCGAAGGTCAAGAGCCTAGCAAAGACTATTCCCTTACAACCACCTCATCCGTCAGTAGTCATCCACACGGATGCCTCACCGGAAGGACGAGGAGATCATTCCCATCAAAGGAAAGTTCAAGGGACCTGGTCACACCAGTTCAAGACCTTTCACATCAACATTCTGGAGGCCATGGCAGTCTTCCTGACATTGAAGAAACTATCCCCTCACAGATCAGCCCATGTCAAGTTGGTCTTGGACAGCGAAGTGATAGTGAAATGTCTGAACCAACAAAGCTCGACATCGCCCTACATCAACCACGTGATGTTGGCCATCTTTTGCTTGGCAAGAAAGAAAGAAAGAAAAGATGGCACATATCAGCAGTTCACCTACAAGGGTTCCGCAATGTAACGGAGGACGCATTATCCAGGCGAAAGCCGATAGAGTCAGAATGGTCCCTGGACGCAGACTCATTCTCCTTCATCTTGGAAAAAGTCCCAGAACTGCAGATCGACCTCTTCGCAACGAGCGACAACAAGAAAATACCTCGATACGTAGCCCCATACAAAGACCCTTGGGCAGAAGCGATGGACGCCATGTCCGTCGATTGGAACAGATGGAATCATATCTATCTGTTCCCGCCAACAAATCTCCTGCTGAAGGTCCTCAGCAAGCTGAGATCCTTCAATGGGACAGCAGCAGTGGTGGCCCCAAAATGGCCCAAGAGCAATTGGTTCCCTCTAGTGATAGAACTGAGGCTGAGGCTGTTTCCTCTACCAAACCCAGTTCTATCCCAACTGGTTCAGAAGTCGACTGTCTACGCTTCATCATTGAGAACCCAAAACCTACATCTCATGATTTTCTCATTTAGCAGTCAAGAAAAGGTTTGTGATCTCAAAAGACTTAACATCGACTTTATAGAAGAAGAAAAGTCAAAGTCAACCAAAAGACAATGTGAATCGTCTTGGAAGAAGTGGGTTTCCTTTGTCAAAGCAAACAAGCCGACAGAAATCTCGATAGACGTCTGCCTGTCCTTCTTCATCCACCTTCACGAGCAAGGCTTGGCTTCCACCACGATAACTACGTGTAAGTCAGCTTTGACTAGACCTCTTCTATACGCCTTCCAGGTGGACCTGTCGAACGAAATCTTCAATAAGATTTCAAAAGCATGCGCTAGACTTAAACCAGCAACCCCTCCGAAGCCCATAGCATGGTCTTTGGACAAAGTCTTGCACTATGCTTCGAACTTGAACAATGAAGATTGCTCCCGAAGGGATCTAACACAGAAAGTGATATTCTTGTTTGCTATAGCCTCAGGGGCTAGAGTTAGTGAAATAGTAGGCCTATCAGGAGACGAGGGCCATATTCAGTTTACAGAAGAGGGAGAACTGAATCTTTTTCCCGATCCTACCTTTCTCGCCAAAAACGACCTACCCACCAAAAGGTGGGGTCCTTGGAGAATAATCTGCCCTCTGAAGGAAGATGTCTCTCTATGTCCAGTAGAGTGTCTTAAGGTCTATCTTCGAAGAACTTCAGACTTCAAGGAAGGACAGCTCTTCATAGGCGAAACCTCAAGATCAAACTTATCCCTAAAACAACTGAGGGCGAAGCTCATCTACTTTATTTGCAGAGCGGATCCTGACAGTACACCCGCAGGTCACAATCCGAGAAAAATTGCTTCCTCGCTGAACTACTTTCAGCATATGAACTTTAATAGACTCCGCTCATATACAGGTTGGAAATCCTCTAGAGTCTTTTATAAACATTATGCGAAGCAAGTGCATGAAATAAAACACTTTGTGGTGGCGGCAGGTAGTGTTATAAAACCTGTCGTCTAGTGCTGCGATGAACAGTGAACTGTTTGGGACTTGACAGTGTAAAGGGTGAACAGGTGTTAGCACCTTTGAGTGTAATGCCTTTTATTGAGGATCACTATGGTGATCCTTGGACTGTTCTTTATAGGTGTAGAATCTAAACAACAACACCAGTGCCGTGTGAACATTCGTACACAGTGTTAAAACATATCCAACATCTAAGTGAAATCAATATAATAATTTCACATTTTTTGAGTGGCAACTGTGACATACTAATATATTTCTTCCCTTACAGGTTATAAATATATATATGTACTTTGAAAATGTTGCTTATGTAAAAGGATTCTATTTTTAATACATTTGTTGTATTTATTTTTGTCTATATTTGCGTCTTATTTGCCTAACAAGTAATCAAATAAAACTAGCCAGAGTCTTTTATTTTCCTAAAATTAAAATACTTGAATATATTCCTATGTGTGAACAAACTAGTAATAGCTAAATTCCACCTTGTTCCCACGAATACAACCTTGACGCTTCTATAGTCAGTATTGACATATTCCCTGCAGGGGGCAGAAAGCCCCAAGTTAGTTCCAAACTTAGTGGATATGACAAATAACGGTAGTGTCATATATTCATGTGGTCTGGGTGACCATATAAGAATCCGAATCAAGGTAAAGGCATTTATACAAACCCACAGATATAGTACTTTCAAGTAATTCTTTGGTAAACTTCCACCATGACGACATGGCTGAGCCAAAAAAACAGATTTTGAGCAAAGCGAAAAATCTATTTTTGGGAGATATGGCCATGTCGCCCTGATGGACCCTCCCTCCTTTCTAAAAAGGAGTATACATATATGTAACAAATCCCCACCCGAAACTACTCTCTCTGCGGCTATCCATGCTTAATTGCAACAAGGAATAGTTCGCCGTAGTAGTACGGGAAGGGGATCCACCGGGTAACCTTGATGACTGCTTCCCTTCAATTTCGCCACTTCCCCTTCAGATCGAAAACTCTAGTCGGGGTGAAGATTGCCATGTGTCGTATCAAGAAATACGTCCCCTGATATTATGCGATATCCTTAAGAGTTATTTTAAGGATACTCCCGCCAGGAGTTAGAATTCTGGAGACCTGTGGTCAATTCTCTGGGAGTATCACTGTAGCTAAATATCCCTTACAAAGCTGCCTAAAGGAACCTTCCATCAGGACGACATAGTCATATCACCCAAAAATAGATTTTTCGCTTTGCTCAAAATCCATTTTATACCAACCTTCCCAGTGTTAAAATTTGACATCTCTTTCTAATTGAACAATAAATTCAAATTCCTAATCTTAGTAATTTTATCTTGCATAGTTGGTAACTTTTTTCATAACTCTAGTCAATCTTACAAATACAGTATTTGTTTTTTAGATTACCGGCATATTTCATCTTTACACAACATTTATCATATCTAGCACGGGAGTATGTATATATATATATATATATATATATATATATATATATATATATATATATAACTTCTATTTATTGTCAATACCATTATTGTATGTATGTGTATATGTATATATATATATATATATATATATATATATATATATATATATATATATATATATATATATATATATATATATATACCCATTTATTGTCATAACCATTATTGTATGTATGTATATATATATATATATATATATATATATATATATATATATATATATGTATATAGATATATGTATATATATATATATATATATATATATATGTATATATATATATATATATATATATATATATATATATATATATATATATATATATATATATATATAACAACCTTGAATTCTGAAGCGTCCATTAGAGAACATTCAATTCCCAACGAGATGATCATCTTCGACCATGGTAAGGCTCAAACCTTGTTGGTTAAGGAGCTCAAGACAGAGGAGTTTACTAACCCTCAGCCCTCTGCTTTCGATAGGAAGCAGGCAACATTTGTAGCTCCAAAAGACACTATCTTCCCCTTTTGCCTCAAAGAGTTTAGAGGATGTTAAAAAGGCAGTAGTGGTAAGTAGACCTTTGCCAGTGCTAGAGGAGTGCAAACCAGTTTCGCTTGCTCTCCTATATGACTCCGATAGTTGGGAACATGTCCAACACACCTTTACAGTTGGAAAACTGGATAAGGATATCAGAGGCAAGCAGTTTAATAAGAAACTGCCCAGAATTCTGGAATACCTACTAAAAATGGAATTGGAGGCCAAAGAAAGACTGGCAGCTTCTTTGTCACACCATTTTTATCTTGAGATGCTTATTAGGAACTATTCAAAATATGACCTTTTCCCAGTTCTGGAAAAAACCAATTTGGTTACCTTCCATCGGGATCTGCATGCACTCTTTTTAGCCAGGAGAGCCTGCAGAGAGCACGTCCTAGCAGCGGCAACTGTTAGGCATGAGCGTAAAAAGTTGATTGACTCCAACATCTGGGGGAAAGATCCGTTTCCCCAAAAGGTGGTGAAAGAATTCACGGACTTAGGTAGAAATGGGGTATGTCCTCTAAGAGGAACTTTACCCCTGGAGAAGGACCTCAACCTAAAGGCAAAAAGCCTAAGAGACCCTTTAAAGGCAAGAAAACATTTCCTGCCACAACTGCCACAGTAGCCATTATTCCCCAGACAGTGAGCACGGTTCCCCAGCTGTATGTGACACAGTCCCCAGCCATCAACCCCGTTTACGAACGGGCCGCAACTACATTTCACTTTGTCGGAGATCAAGGGAAAAATGCTGGTGGAAAGGGAAAGTCTGGAAGAGTTGGCCAATCTAGGGGTCGAGGAAATATGAGACAGGTCGCACGAAGGAGCAGGTCCTTCAAAACAACGGGGAGGAACTTTCAGTAGGGGGAAGACTCTATCACTTCGAGGATCAATGGAAATTCGATCGTTGGGGACGCAGCATTGTCTCAAAAGGACTAAGCTGGAAATAGAGACAGCAGCCACCACAGTTCAAGAGGTTCTTCCAACCCACAACCCCATTCTTGGAAGAATATATGTGCAGGATCTCTTCCAGAAGGGAGTTATCCGTAGCACAAAATCCATGAACTTTCAAGGAAGTCTATTTTACGTGCCTAAGAAAGATTCGAACACTCTTCAAACTATTCTAGACTTGTCCACTCTAAACAAGTTCCGGATGCTAATTATCTCACAAGTACGGACCCTACTACTCCAGGGGGCCATAGATCTTACCCACGCTTATTGGCATCTTCCGATAGGTTGGCACTTCTCCCCCTACCTTGGTTTCAGACTGGCAAGAAAGCCTACATATTCAAGGCTGTGTCCTTCAGGCTCTGCATAGCTCCAAGGATTTTCACAAAACTAGTCAAGACCATTGTTCAACAACTTGGGAACAAAAGTCTTCAAGTGATGGTATACTTTGATGACTAGTTAGTTTGGGCTGTGACAAAGTCATAATGTTTTCTAGTAGCTCTGGAAGTTATGAAATTTCTTATATCCCTGGGCTTCCAAATCAACCTCGAGAAGTTCAGGTTAACTCCAGCTCAAGAATTCCAGTGGTTAGGTCTGCTTTGGTATTTGAAGTCACATATCCTTTCTCTGCCTCTGGACAAAAGAAAGGTAATAGCAAGTTCGGTCAGGTGCCTGCTGCAGTTGAAGACGATCACAAGACGTCGTCAAGAAAGTGTCTTGGGTTCGCTACAGCTGTTACAAACCCCATCCTAAAAGCGAGAAAGATGCCAACAGAGTTTTGAGAAGAGAGGCCTCAAATGCCTGAAGAGATTATCGACACAAAACACTGGGTTTACTGTGCAAACAGCTCAAGCTTTGGTCCACTGCCAAGAGCTTGCTGACACACGTCCCTCTTCAGTTTCCTCCCCTGTCAGTAACAATCCACACGTATGCCTCAGAACAATGTTAGGAGATCATACCCCCACCAAGAAGATACAGGGTCAGTGGTCAGTCGTATTTCAACAATTCTATATGAACATTCTAGAAGCCATGGCAGTGTTTCTTTCTCTTAAGAGATTGGACCCGAGGAAGAAATCACACATCAAGTTAGTTCTCGACAGCAAGACGATAGTCCACTGGATTAAGAGAGGGTTCAAGATCTCCACAGATCAATCACGTATCACTGGCCATCCTCACTTTGTCAAAGCAGAGAAATTAGCATCTCTGCATTTCATTTAGAAGGGGTTTGCAATGTGACCATGGACGGCCTGTCAAGATTCAAGCCTCTGGAAACAGAATGGTCCCCGGACGAAAATTCATTGTGTTTCGTTCTAGAGCAAGTCCCAGAGCTGCAAATAGATCTCTTTGCGACGAGCTCATACAAGAAGCTTCCCCATTATGTAGCACCAAATTTAGATCCAGAAGCAGTGGGGATAGATGCAATGTCACTGGATTGGAAATAGTGGGCTCACATTTACCTTTTTCCACTGTTCAATCTCATGTGAGGGTCCTAGACAAGCTAAGGACCTTAAAGGGGACAGCAGCATTTATTGGCCCCAAATTGGTCCAAGAGCAATTCGTACCCTCTTGTTCTGGAACTCAAACCTTGCCAGATTCCTCTGCCCACATCAATGCTGTCCTAGGATGTTCAACAGGAGACTGTCTTCGCTTCCTTTTGGATAGTGAACAACCCTCAGCTTATGATTTTCTCGTCCTAGCTGCTAAAAGAAAATACAGAGGTTCGAAGGAAAGAATTGATTTTATAGAAGAGTACAAGTCCTCTTCAACAAAAAGGCAATACTTGTCCTTCGGAAGAAGTGGTTGGAGTTTGCTAATAAATATAAGCCCACTTCGATTACAATGGACTTCTGTTTTATCATTCTTCATTACACTGCATGAACAAGGTCTGGCCTCCACAACTATTTCCTCATGTAAATTGGCCCTAACCAGACCTAACGCTTATGCTTTAGATATAGAACTTAACAGCGAACTGTTCAATAAGGTCCCGAAGGCTTGTGCTGAACTGAAACCAAATCCTCCCCATCTCCCAAACCATCTCATGGTCTTGGACAAAGTCTTGCACTTAGCCTCCTCAATAGATAACTATTCTGCTTCTTTGAGGGATCTTACTCAAAAATCAATCTTTTATCTAGCTTCCGGTGCTAGAGTTGCCGAGATTGTGGTGCTATTAAGGGATGATGGCCACATCGAATTCTTGGAGTCGGGAGAAGTTAATTTTCATCCAGATCCTGCATTCCTAGCTAAAATTGAACTCTCCACGAAATGTTGGGGGTCTTGGAAGATCTTTCTCTGTGCCCTGTGGAATGTCTTAAAGCTTACCTGTCAAAGAGTGAGGCCTTTAAAGGGGAACAATTTGTTAAAGGAGAAACAACAAGATCTAACCTCTCTTTGAAACACCTTAGGTCCAAACTCACCTATTTCATCAGGAGGGCTGATCCTTATAGCATGCCATCTGGTCATGATCCTAGGAAAATTGCCTCTTCCTTAACCCTGGATAGGTACGCTCCTCGGACACCCCTTTAAGGGTATACTCGGACGCGAATGACCCCGACGCCAAAAAAAATTCTTGAAAAATCAGTTTTTGCAGTAACCTCCTTTTTTCTTTTGCCAAAAAAAACTTCAATGAATGCTTAAAACAACTGTAAAGATAAATACTACTCATCTGCAGAAAAACTATTTATTATAAATATTTTAAAAAATTAAGTAGAAAAAAAAAAGACCTGACATAAAAATTCATAAAAAAAAGTTTATACATATATACACAAATCCTTTTAGGAATTGATTCTTGAATGTTTAGGGCACATCTTGATGTATTTTGGATGAAGTCAGACCCATGGAGGTGGAGATCTGAAATGAGAAAAAAACGGTAACTTTTTTTGGCCAAAAAAATTTGTCCAAATTTCATGAATTTTTTTGGGTACCCAAATGAAATAGGAAGTGGCTAATTTTTTTAGGGAATAAACATATGTTATCCTAAAATAGAAATATGTAAAAAAATCTTCATTATTTTGTAAATTACATTTATATCAGGGGCCATATCTAAAGGTAATTTTTTTAGTACTTAGAATTTCGTAAAAAAATACATATATTTAATATATAATATGATATTTATGCAGGTAAAAATATACCAAAATATCACAAATTCTATAGGGAACAAGAATATATATAGATAGGGCAGCTTACGCTTCGGATATGTCCACAAAATGGCCGCCAACCACACTGACTCAGAATCCCTAATCTGCCACTTGAAATGTAGGAAGGGTATGTCAATTTCAAGGTGTTATTTACTAATCTAATTATTATTGGATATGCATAAAAATTGTATGGTGGGTTGCTGGATAATTGTCGATTATTTTACGACTATAAAATTAAAATTCTGACCCAAAAAAATTTTTTTGAAGGGAAATAAAATCGAAAAAAAAAATGTAAAACAATATTTTAGCTAAAAAAATTTGATGATATTCAATCAAAAAAAAAGTAAACACAATTTTCCGACAAATAAACATCTGGAGGAATCATTACTCTGTGATAGTTCCTTAGTACGTAGTAATTTTTAAAGAATTGGGAAAAAACGAAAAAATGGCAATCACCGGAAAATCGAACACATACCTATATATAAGCCATATCTGGCTAAAAAAAAGATAGGCATGGGTAGCCAGATCATCTAGAAACACTTTCCAACACTATAAAAATATAAGTTTTGCGACACTACTTGCCAATTCCTTACGGTAACATGACTAAGCAAAAAAATGCAAAACAAATAAAAAGGGGCACTCGCGGAAAAATGGCTAACATTCTAATATACGGCATTTCAGAAAAAAAAAATTCAGCCACGTGCTAGGCAAACCATCAAGGCACATTTTCCGACAAATAAACATCTAAATGAATAATTACTCTGTGATAGTTCCTTAGTACGTAGTAATTTTGAAAGAAATGGGAAAAAACGAAAAAATGGCAATCACAGGAAAATCGAACACATACCTATATATACGCCATATCTGGCTAAAAAAAGAAGATAGGCATGGGTAGCCAGATCATCTAGAAACACTTTCCAACACTATAAAATTATAAGTTTTGCGACACTACTTGCCAATTCCTTACGGTAACATGACTAAGCAAAAAAATGCAAAACAAATAAAAAGGGGCACTCGTGGAAAAATGGCCATTCTAATATACGGCATTTCAGAAAAAAACAATTTCAGCCACGTGCTAGGCAAACCATCAAGGCATATTTTCCGACAAATAAACATATAAATGAAATATTACTCTGTGATAGTTCCTTAGTACGTAGTAATTTTGAAAGAAATGGGAAAAAACGAAAAAATGGCAATCACAGGAAAATCGAACACATACTTATATATACGCCATATCTGGCTAAAAAAAAAATAGGCATGGGTAGCCAGATCATCTAGGAACACTTTCCAACACTATAAAAATATAAGTTTTGCGACACTACTTGCCAATTCCTTACGGTAACATGACTAAGCAAAAAAATGCAAAACGAATAAAAAGGGGCACTCGCGGAAAAATGCCCAACATTCTAATATACGGCATCTCAGATAAAAAAAAAAGACATGCACGTGTTAGCCCAACCATCAAGGCACACTTTCTAACACATAAACATGAAAAAAAAATCAATAATATACGGCAATTCCTTACTACGTAGTAAATTTTTACAAATATTGAAAAAAAAACAGAAATTGGCAACCGCAGTTAAATACCCAATATACCAATAACTACGTCGTATCTGACAAAAACAAAATCACGCATGGGTAGCCAGATCATCTAGACACACTTTCCAACATTAAAAAAGCAAAAGTTTTACGACACTATTTCGCAATATCTTACGGAAAAATGACTTGGCAAAAAAATGAAAAAAAATTAAAAAGGGACACTCGCGGTAAAATGCCCGACATTCTAATATACGACATCTCAGATAAAAAAAAAGACATGCACGTGTTAGCCCAACCATCAAGGCACACTTTCTAACACATAAACATGAAAAAAAAAATGAATAATATACGGCAATTCCTTACTACGTAGTAATTTTTACAAATATTGAAAAAAACAGAAATTGGTAACCGCAGTTAAATACCCAATATACCAATAACTACGTCGTATCTGACAAAAACAAAGTCATGCATGGGTAGCCAGATCATCTAGACACACTTTCCAACACTAAACAAGCAAAAGTTTTACGACACTATTTGGCAATATCTTACGGAAAAATGACTTGGCAAAAAAATGAAAAAAAATGAAAAAGGGGCACTCGCAGTAAAATGGTCCTCGTGGTGATGAACGACATTTTAACTAAAAAAAAAAACATGCACATGGTAGCCAAACAATCCACCAAGACTTTCCACAACTGATAACCTATACAAGTTGCACCATTCTACGACAATTTCATAATACGTAATAACTTTGATAATTATGCAAACTACCTTAGAAGGGTAAACTCGGACGCGAACGACCCTGACGCGTCTCAGAAATCGGGGAAGGAGTACAGCTACAGCAATGCACATCTGGACACTACTAGAGCGTGTAGGGGAGACACCTCCTGCAGGTCGATCACCCACAAATTCAGTCACAGGGGTGAGTCACGTGAGAAAAACCTGTTTTTTTTTGACGCTCGGGGTCGCAAACGACCCATCGTACCTATCCAGGGTTAAACTTCTTCCAGTATATGTCCTTCAAAGGCTTACAAGTCTACACTGAATGGATATCTTCAAGAATATTTTTCAAACATTACTTGCGACAATTGGAAGAAATTAAACTCTTCATTGTGGCAACTGGTAGTGTGATTAAACCAGCTTCTTAGTGTAGTGCATGGACTCATATGGCTTGTATAATATGGGACTATCAGAGTGTGCATAGTTCGGGTTGAATGTTCTTCTAATTTGCATTGTTATATTATTTTCATTAGATGGAATGATGTTACTATTCTATTCTATATGATGGTACTGAGGTAAATTTCTCTTGCTTTAAGCACAAAAACTGTAAATATTGTTGCGCTAATTTTGTTACATTTATATGCTTTAAAAGATCGTACATCTTTTTGCATTTCCTTTATATGGACCTACTGTTCCTAAATAAAAAGTAGTGTACCTCTATTTTTTAACCCTCCATTTTACAGACTATTGCTTAATCGATACTATGTGTTTTTACAAAGGTATTTTCTTCACACTGAGTACTTGCATAGTCTACTCATAGAGTTGGACTATTGCTCCAAATAGCTATATTTGGAAGTGTAAAACAAACCATCATGAGATACACTAATCGTAGAACGATTTTAAAGCTTCTATGATTATTGAGGTTGACACTAAAGAGTACGTATGTGGTTAAAACTCTAATTTACCACAACTGAGAATTTTTGATTCTCTGGTACACTTCCATCAGGACGAAATGGTTCTAGCCCCAAAAAAGGGATTTTGACATAGGAAAAATATATTTTTGGGTGAGATAGCCATGTCGTCCTGATGGACCCGCCTGTTATTTTTCATCCCCTCCGAATTCTCTGGCTGCTGCTTGAATGGCGAACCAGCGAACGCTTTTACATTAATACACTGGTATTGGAGTTGTAACGGCTCTCCCACGTATCCAATCCAATCCCATGTCCTTTGAAACAAGGTTATGTCTATTCGGGGAAGAATTGCCATTGTCCTTTTAAACACGTCCCTGTTGCATACACGATATCTCTTGGGATATTTGCGTCAGTGGTAGTAATCAAAACACACTACAGCCTCAGGAGTTTCATCAGAGAGTTAAGTTTTTTGAAAACTCTTGGGTTGATACCGAGGCCAAAAGACATCATTTTGAGCCTGTATAACCCCCTCCCGAGGTTAGATAGCCATATTGTCCTGATGGAAGTTCCTCTAGGCAGCTTTCTATTTGGGATATTTCCTACGAGTGATATACCAGAGAATTTTACCTGTAGAGTTATAGTAGTGTACTGCAGTGGACCACGGCTTGAGGTGTTTGAGCAGCAAAGGCGGGGCTTTGTGGCGAACATCTCTCCAAGAATTTGATGCCTCTCTTCTCCAGACTCTGTTTGCATCTTCAAGTCTTGCTTTTAGGATTGGGTCTATCAAGCCAGCCAACTGCTGAGATCCTAAGACTCGGTCCTGTTGACATATGGTGATTACTGTTGAGCGAAGTGAAGTAAGCTCCTGAGATTTTGCGAGTTTCTTGCTCTTGCCATATAGTAGAGAAAGGATGTATGACATTTAGATTCTAGTGAAGCCCTAGCCACTGGAAATCTTGAGCTGGAGATAGCCCAGACTTTTAAAGGTTGATTTGAAAGTCCAGAGACTAGGAATTTCATGACTCCTTGAGGTGCTGAAAAACATTCCAACTTCGTAGCAGCCCAGACTAGTTAGTCGGTTAGGTAAACCATCACCTTAAGGCCTTTGTTCCTTAATTGTTTGACGACGGCCTCGGCTAGCATTGTGAACATCCTTGGAGTTATGCTAAGCCCGACGGATATAGCTCTGAAAATGTAGGCATTTCTTGCCAGTCTGAAACCAAGGTGGGGGAGAAGCGCCGACCTAACGGAAGATGCCAGTAGGCATCAGTAAGATCTATGGAGACGGTGTAGACCCCCTGGGGTAGTAGGGTCCATGTTTGTGAGATAGTCAGTATCTGGAACTTGTCATTCAGAATGAATTTGTTTAGTGGGAACAACTCCAGACTAGTTTAAAGATTGTTCAAATCTTTCTTTGGCACACAGAATAGCCGCCCTTGAAAGTTCATGGATTTTGTGCAACGGATGAGTCCCTTCCGGAGAAGATCCTGTACGAAATCCTCCAATAATGGTGTTGTGGGTTGGAAGAACCTCTTGAACTGGGGTGGTTTCTGTCTCCATTTCTAGCCTAGTCTCTTAGAGACTATGCTGCTAGCCTAAGGATTGAACTCACATTGATCACTGACCAGATAAAGATTTCCCCCTAACGGTAGCTCCTCATTTATGTTGTGAAGGACCTGCTTCTCTTACCGCCTTGCCGCTACTTCCTCAGCCTCTAGGTTGACTTCCCATTCCAGACCTTTCTCTGCCACTAGCACTTTTCTTTTGCAATGGCTAAAGTTGAAGACTGTGACACATTTTGCTGGGTAACTGTGTATAGAGTCTGGGGGATCATGGCAACTGAAGCTGTCACAACAGGAAAGGTTTTCCTACCTTAAAAGGGTCTTCTAGGCTTCTAGCCTTTTGTGTTGAAATCATTCTTCAAGGGTGAATTTCTTCTTAGAGGACATACCCGACTTTTGCGTAAGGCTCTTTTTCTCCTGAGCCGCTTTGTCCAATGCTTCCTTGACCAAATTTTGAGGAAAGAGATCTTTCCTTCAGATGTTTGAGTCAATCAACTTTTAGGCTCATGCCTAATAGTTGCTGCGGCAAAGACGTGTTCTATACATTCTCTTTGGGCTAAAAAGAAAGCATATAGATCTCTGTGGAAAGTAGCCAGATGAGTCTTTGCTAGGACTGTGAAGAGGTCTGATTTGGAATAGTTCCCCTCAACCTTTCCAGATAGGACTGGTGGGGCAAAGAAACAGATAGTCTCTCTTTGGCTTCCAATTCTTCCTTCAAAAGGAATTTGGGAATTCTAGGCAATCTTCCAATGAATTGTTTGTCTCCAATATCCCATCCAGTCTTCCGGCCGTAAAGGTGTGTTGGACATCTTCCCAATCATCCAAGTCATAAGGAAGAGCTAGGGGGACAGGTTTGCACTCCTCTAGCACTGTCAATAGTCTACCTTCCATTACTGCCTTCTTCAGAGCCTTTAAACTTTTGAGGCGAAGGGAAAGACAGTATTTTTGGGAGCAGCAAAGGTGCCCTGCTAAGTATGGTGAAATGGCCATCTTAAGTTCCTTAACCATTAAGGACTGATCCTGTTGTGGTCCAGAATGAAAGTCTCCTTAGGGATCGTATCATCTGTAATGGACGCTTCTGAGACTAGTCTTACATAGCATTAAGGACGATTATCAATAGAGGGGTAGAATTCTAAGTCAGAGACAGGCTTAGAACCCATACCTTCAACAATGTGGAGGTACCCATCACTGTATATCTTCCATGAATGCCTTCATGAATGCCATATACTCTAGGGGACAAAGTTGTACTTATCGCAAAGATTGAAAAGGACCCTTTGAAAACATGACAGTATGCATGCTTCCGGCAAGTCTTGTGGCCACAGGGCAATTTGACTCGCCTGGTACAGGTTACCGTTGAACACTCCATTTCATCAGCAACCTGTAAAGGATGAAAAATTTCAATGAGTACAAATCATTAAAAAAATTCCAATCTTAGACTAAGCACATATAAATATGTATACAGAAAAAATATGCTTAAGAATAATCCTAGAATAAACATTCCTAACAACTATAATATGGCTAAGACTACAAAACAATGGAGACTCATGCCAAACAGCTTTGAAATCATTAGAAATATATGAAAACTATCAATGATAGTGTGGCAGAAATATGGAGGAAAGGGTCACATCAAAGGAACACCAGTACCCACAAAGTCGGTCTATTAGACCACCTAAGATGGCCTAAGCCGGCAACAACTTCCCACGAAGTGGCACTAGCTGGGCCAAGGCGGTAGCTATTTCTAGCAACCGTGTCATAAACTGACCTTTCAATATCCCAGGCATGTCGACACATTGCGGCAGAGGCATTGTCAAGTCGACAAGAAAAGAGGGGACAATCCCATGGGGAAGGGTCCACAATCAGCGGGAGAGGCACAGGAATAAAAGGCAGAAAATAAGGAAACCTGTCAAGATCTGGTCATTACCATTAACTCATGAAAAGAGGGGGGTTTAAACCCGTAAGATAATGATAGCTGGCCAGGACTCTAAGAATTGGATATTCAAAGGATATTCCGACAACCAGGCTGGATCCAATTGACCAACTTCAGAGGACAATGTTTCTCAGATATGGAAGAGGAGAAAAAGGAGCAGATGATGACCAGTCTAAAGCTGCAGCTAAGGTGGCAGAGGGAATGTCCCCATAGCCAACACACATCCAGTGCTAAAAGAACTCAAGCTGACAAGATAGGAAGTAGGTACAGTAGGCAACACTTCTGCCAAGATAGACTAACCAGGCAAAGGAGTCAAGACTCCGCAGCAAGAGGTACATAGCTTAGGATGAGAACCTGCAGTCACAGGACAGGCAACTACTAAGGTGGCAGAGGAGAACCCCAAGGGGTACCAACTCTCCACCTGGATAGGGTTAGGCCATAGGAAAAACCTGTGCAGGCAAGCCTAGCCCACTTAGCGGGTGAGGGAAAACTTAAATGCTAGGGTAAGATGACTTAACAAGAGGAACTGAGGTTCCCAGTTCAATAAGGTTATGGCCTAACCAGGAAGGGGAAGGGACAGAGAAACCACCCAAAAGTGGTATCTAAGGCAGAAGATAGAATTAATCCAAGGAAGGAAAAATCTCATCCACCTGGGGCCAGGCTAGATAGCCTACAAGCTATCCTGTCCAAAAGTGGCAACAAAAAGTACTTCAGGCGCCATGGAACTAGATAGGGCGGGGAACAAAGTTTCACAGCAGGTAGACGCACTAGCAGGCACGAGGGGGAGGGGGTGGTGATGGGAGACCCGGAAATTGGTAAGGCGGCAGGACAGGAAGGCCTAACTGCCACATTAGAACAAGAATGGTGTTTAAGGGATCTGCAGTGATAGGGCATAGAGGACAAGTCTTCACAACCAGCCGGTAGCCTACCAAAAACTAAGAAGGAAGCCTAAGAAATTGTAAGGCAGCACAGTCTACCTGTCAGCATTAGAACAGGAGGTAATGAGTTCCAATGAGAAGACAAGAAGTAGACACAGGGAACAAGTTCCCAAGACCTGTGCCGCCTTGCCAAACATGCAGGCTAAGTGGAAAGTGAAGACAGTCACCCTAGGACAACTGTAAAACACTATCCAACTCCAAGAGGGACCTTTAGGACCGCAGCTCCCTGCTTTGACGAACCAACAGCATGGGAGTATGGGCACTCTCACGAAACCAATAAAGTTAGGTGAAAGAAGGGGATGGTGCACAAGTGCATATTCACCCTTCATGGCCTCCGGCCAGGGTAGAGTCAGGACTGATAAAAAAGGCACATGCTAACACTAGTAAAAAAGGAGGGGATACCCCATAACCAATTGTAAACGAATAAAATAAAACACATTCTTACAATACTATGGCTAAATAACTAAGCATTTCTGAGTGATTTGGATACATGATCCCTGCTCTCAAAAGGTAGTTTATTCCAAAATATCCAGACCAAGAAGCCTCTTTTAACAGGCACTATCTGTATTGTAAAGAACTCCCTAATTGAAAAAGCTGATCTTGTCGCCATCTCTAAAACCCACAATGGGAAAAAAATTGCTAATATACAATTTCAGGACATCCATAGCTTTATGGGCTGGTCTGGACGTACAATGTTCATTAAACACTAATTGAAACATATCCAAGCAGTAGCCTACATCATTCATGTGTGGTACTTGGTGACCCGAAGAGAAGAAGGACCATTTCCACCAGGTCCTTCAGGAGAAGTGTGATGACACGCATCCAGCATTCTTCAGTCATCCCTTATGAGGTGAGAGTCAGACTTGTCAGTTTTTCTTCTCATCTATATAAACATGTAAGTTGGTGTACTTAATTCCTTGACGTTGTCCTCAGTGGTGCACAAGTCTACTTAATTAATGCTCCAGTAGTAGTGCTGAGAGACCCCACAGCACAATATCCTCCAAAAAGGGGTTTTGACGAAGGAAAACCCTATTTTTGAGGAGGTGCCTCTTGCATGGGAGAGGGAGAGGGACAATTGAATCTCACTTGGGAATGCGAGGTGGCAAGGAGGCGCAAGTTGATGTGCCGGTAGCATTTTCTCCAACTGTAGTAGGGGTGTTTGGTGATGACATAGTAATGATGTCACCCATAACAATTTGTTTTCAGCATTGAACGTACTGTGTCGAGTTCAATAGTGCCTGAACTTGAAGGCCTCTTTTATACACACCGAATCAGTGCTTTGTACATTGAAACACTGGCCCTAGAGCAGGAGAGACAATAATTCTTTGGTATTTATGTCATATTGGATTCTTGTTCTAGCCATTCATAGAAAAAGCCCTTGGGGCCACAGGACCTCTCCAAAAACCCATATAAAGCAAAATTCAGTCTGATCAAGTACATTACCAGGTTCAGGTTTGTGTTATTGTTACTTTTATTAAAATTAAGTAGTATAAGTTATATTCACAATGAATTTGTTATTTTTCAGAGAAAATTGGGATGGTTAGAAAAGTATGTTTACAGCTGGCAGAATTTCATGTCGTAGAAGATAGACTAGATGATACTTGTCATGATACAGACACATCATCTACATTTCAGTCTCCCAGTGCTAATAATAAAGAAAGTGCAAAAAATGAGAGTAGTCATCGTTTTCACCAAGAATTTTATCCTAATCATGAACATTTGGTGGCTCCTACTTCACAACAGCAATCTGGCCGCCAGATAGTAAATGCTCCATTTGTCTCTCACAACAACTCAAATCATGAGGAGAATTTATCCAGTTCTTCAGAGGAATGGTATGAAGATGTTAAAACTGATGAAAATAATCTGCATGTAGCTCAAGATGTACAATGTGCAAAGATAGACTGTCAAACTGGTTTCACTCCATCAGAAGTAAGTAATCTTTATGTAAATTCATTATTTATTAATTATTTATATGAATCCCCCCTGATATTCATATTGCTTTGTCCTGAAACTGAGTCAGTATCATCATTACCCTAACAACAACAAAGAGACAAAATTTTCTTCCCTTCAAGAGGGTGTCTCTGCCACCAGGGTGATATTTGGTAGTTGATGTCAACCTAAATCAGTTTTCCCCATTGTGTGATCGGTTACGGTTGATACCAGCAGGAATTACAATTAATTTTGGAAACCATAGATTTTCTATTTTGTGTTCAAACAAAGTAATATATCTTGTGCTGTTCGGGTCTTCAAACCACCTGTTTTCAGATAGGTAACTGGAAAATAGAATTGAATAATCAACTATAGTAGGTATTTACAAAGGTGCTCATTGCCAACCATAATAGATGTTAATCGCTAAACTTAACTATTTAATTACAAATTTTAATAGGGATTATTTGGAACTCCCCATGATAAATCGATCATTTCCTTGGTGTGTTTTTTTTTTATTCACCAATTGATTGGGGATGTCTTTGGAATTACATCACAAGTCGCTGAGAATGGTTCACTCTGCAAAGGTGTTTGGAGGAAAGATGTTAATTTTCCTCTATTGTTCATATAGCAGATGACTGCTTTGTGGAGTTATGCATAAATAAAATAAGGCACATTGGATACACCTTTACCAGTTTTGCTTTGCATTTACTTCAAAGGAATCTAGAGGAATCTATGTACTTTATAAGTTTTCTCTTTCCATGTTTCACTATTTTCCAATTCCGGCATAGATATTTGAACTACCGGAGTTTGAGATAATGTTCAGAAATTGAAGAAGAGAAAGTTCATTGACTTTCATGATCAACCACTTGTTAACTACAATAATGGGAAAATTATATGCAAGCTTGCTGCGTCAGCACCTTTTTAGGTTGACACGTCATTCTGCGCACTGAAGGGGGGGGGGATCTCTTTGGAGAGAGTAAAAGTAGACGGCGCAGTCTGCTCAGCCTCTGAGTTGAAAGTTATGGATTTTCTGCTATGGACTCCCTCCAAGTGGTTTCTTGGCTTGACCAGTGGTCGGGTGCAGTGACATACTTTGCCAAATCAATGGGGTTATCAACACAGGAGGCTCTAAAGTAATACAAGAATTTCATGCTGTCTTGTGGGAAGGCATCTACCTTCCTGGCAAACCAGTCAGCAACCAGTGGATCAACTGAGTTTTAAAGAGGAGACACCCCTTGGCCTCCTTATTCTCAAAATAAGTCTGCTCAGAGGTAGCTCTGTTGCTTTTAAACTTATCGTTGCTGGCAGCCCCATCTCTCCTAAGGAGGAGTCACGTCAAGGTGTTGTTGGAAAAGGGGACTGCTTTCCAGGACTCCCTGATCCAGTCTGTTGTTTACTTTAAGGTCCTTAGCCATTTAGAAGGAGCTACGGCCAAATTCTCTGGTTCAACCATGCCTGCAGATGTCAGGATGCCTGAAAACTTTAAATCATTCATTCATTCCCTTTCAAGTCCCCCAACCTGGTCATTCCAGGCAGAGGGAGCAGCAGTAGGAGGGAAGGAAAAGGAAAGGTGGACAATTGCTTCTTGTGCTATTAGGCAACCTGGCAGAGGTACAAGGCCGAAACTTGGTTGTGAATGTCCCTCAGGACGGTTACTTACTACCCTTTCAGGGCTGTCGAGCCCCTTATCTTGCTTACTGATAGTATAGTTATAATGTGATCCTTCAACCTTGCCTAAAGCCCTGGTCTTGGGGACAGAGGTAGAGGGGATTTTGGAAAAGATTATGTTCGAAGTCATTAGTGTTGAGTTTCTAGACTTCTACAGTCGATTCTTCTTGGTGGAGAAGTCAGATGGGCGCTGGAGGCCGGTCACTGACCTCTCTCTCCACAGAATTATTTTGTCCATCAAACATGGTTCAGGATGGAAACAGTATGTGGGGCCAGTGTATGGAGCCATGGCTTTGGTTCCCTGCTATCCCATTAGCCAAGCTGGACGAGTCTATACGGCTAATACGCTTTCTGTTTCCCGATTGATGGAGGAGCTTCAGCACCCTCCATTACCATCCTACCTGAATGGTTGAATGAATTTAGAGGATGACACTTCTTGAGGCTATTATTGCTTGCTTGGGTGCAATTTAAGACTATGAGTTGGGAGTGAAGAGATCTTTTTGGCGTTGGCTGTTCCCCTACCCCCATCAGCAAAGGGAAGAGTATGAGCTACTCCTTCCGTCTTTGTCGTGATTAGTGCAAGGGTCTCTTCCCGGCAGTTATCTGCCATCTTGGACCGTCTTCAGTCCCTTATTAGCCCCAATCAAGACCCCCACAACTTATTCCTAAAAAAAGCTTGTGTATGCACAACCCTTTCAAGCCACCTCTCCTGGTTCTTCCAGAGGAGGGGAGTGGCAGAAGAAGAGAAGAAGCTGCCAAAAGTAGGTGGTTGCATGGTGTACCATTAGGCAACCTGGCAGAGGCACAGGGCCAAATCTTGGGTAGTGAGTGTCCTTTGGGAAAGTTGCTTACTAGCCTTTCAGGATCGTTGGCTCTGCTATCTCACTTACTGATATAGTTATCATATGATCCTCTAACATTGCTAAAAACCCTGGCCTTGGGGATAGAGGTAGAGGGGATGTTGGAGAAGATTGCGCTCAGTCATTCAAGATAATTTTCCTTGCTTCTACTGTCGACTCTTCCTGGTGGAGAAGTCAGTTGGAGGCTAGAGGCTGGTCATCATCCTCCTCCACCGAATGAGTTTGTGTGACAAACAAAGTTTAGGAGGGAAATGGAGTTCCATCAAAGAGAAAGATTTCCTACTTTTAATAAATCAGAACGAATCGTGCTTTTAAGTACACATACTTTAGTCCTTTCGAAAATACCTCTGTCTCCCCCCCTATTGGTACAGTGTAGCAGTTCGAGGCTCTCTGCTTCAGACTGTATACGGCACCCCAGTTGTTCATCCAGGTGTTCACCTTGGTAGCATCTTGGGCCCACTCAAAAGGGATACATCTGTAGATGTATCTGGACAGCTGGCTTAATCCTGGTTTTTTTTTTTTTTGCTGAGCAGTTGCTATATGATTGAGTTTGAATTCTTAATTATGTTACGATCTGGGGATTGTGGTAAAATGGGGAAAAATTGAATCTCATAAATAAGCTGAATTTGAAGCATTTGAGCATGCTGATAGTCATGGCAGCAGCAAGAGTCTTGTCATCACATGAATGCATCAGCAAGCTTAAGCAGGTATCGCGACCTTTTCTGTCCAAGACAAAAATACCAACTTGGCACTGACAATCTTCTCTGCTACCTTTCTTTGCTCGTTCCTCATGGTTGCCTTAACCAGAGATTTCTTCATTGATGTTTGAAGGTTCATTATTCAGCCTCTAGGTATTCCTGTGCCTTATTGTTCCAGTGGGACAGGAGTCTCAGGATGCTCTTGCTTGTTGACTGAACAAGGAAAAACCTCACCAGGGGAGTCGCACTTGACTTCTGCTTCCCATTATACAACTGTGCTTGATGATTTGGAAGAGGGGTGGGGCACACCTGAATGACTTTGTCATCTCAGGGGTGTGGTCAGAAGAAGCATCTACTCATGAATGTCATGGAGGGCAAGCAGCCTTTCTAGTGCTGCAAGCATTCAAAGAACATTGATGAGGTATTCTGAAGTATTTTTTGCAACAACACTTTAGAGGCTTACTTCAAGCAAGTGGTCATGATCTCGTGCCCATTCTGCAAGCTGAGAAAGTGGATGCACATTGGGGCTGCATTCCATGCCATAGATTTGTCAGCTAGGTACATTCTGCAAGAATTCTCACAAATAACTTAGTTGCCAGGGGCAGGTTGTAAGATCGGCATAGCAGAGAGGCATTTGGTTCTTTGGTATTCTCCATGAATTGACCTGTTTGCAATATAGCTAAACAGGAAGTTTCTCATGTGTTGCTCTTTTGTTCAAAACTCGTGGCCTGTGTACAAAGTTGCCTTCTAATGCCCATGGGATTGCATGGACTTTTATACCTTACAGCCATTCAGCCTGAATTGTCTGCTTATCAACCGAACGTGGATCAGGTCAGGATTCAGGATGACCCTGGTGGCTCCTAGATTGCCACATGCTCATGGGTAACCTGATCTGTTAGCAGTAGTTGAGATCCTGAGGGAACTCTCTATGGCTCTCACTTTCAGAGGTACCAGCTATCCGGGAAATCGTTGGAACTTCATGGTTGAAGACTTCCAGCATCTCCAAATTAAATCCTTTCTTGAGGCAATTCATGAGATGTTTGGGTGCTTACAATGGTCCTCTGCTGCTGTCTACCAGGGAAAGTGGGTTATCTTCGTCAATTGTTGTAGAAGGGACACTTCTTCAGTTGGAATGTGTAGCACAAATTGCAATTTCTTCGTCTTCCTTTGCCAAGAGAATCTCTTTTCAGTTGCTGCTCTTAAGGCTACCACTTAGCCTTGAGCATGGTCTTTCGACTGAAGAGTATAGACCTCTCCTCGTAGAAGTTGTCCATGCTCATGAGGAGTTTCGAGCAATCTTGCTGACCTCAGGCCACAGGAGTGGGACTTATCCCTCATTTTCAAGGATCTTACATATATCCGTTTGAGCTTTTGAGAAGGTCGTTAGTCAGGGTTTTGACTCTCAAGATTGTCTTTTGCTGCTTTAGAATTGGCGAAGAGAAAAGGTGAGTTGCACGGTCTCTCTGCATTAGTTTCCTACTCTGAGGGGTCTCCCTTAGTTTTGTGGCAGGTTTCATGGCTAGAATTTAGACCCTGTCAGGGCACGACCCCCAGTTTTGAGTCCTTCTCCATCCCCTCTATGTGAAGTGTTGGATGGTGATTGAGAGACGCTTCTATATCCCGTGGGTTCTCTGCGGTGCTATCTGAAGCAAACCCTACACCTCAGACATGAGTGTTGTTGATGCTTCCTCATCACTGGCAGGACCAAGAAAGTGTCAAGGAGCAATCGCTTTCCAGCTTTGTGAGACGATCCATAAGCATACGCTATAGTGGTTTCCAGACTGTGGTTGGACGTAGCACACAGACTTCCTAGTGTCAGAATGCCGACCACACTCTAACTTTCACTGCATGAAAATATGGTGGAATGCCTAGAGATCAGGGCAAAAAGAGCAAACAGTCAGGAAAAACTGGGCACTGGGCACCACCCCTTGATTATTATTATACTGGGCAAGGGGACACAGCGAGAACCTTAGAATTTCCTTATACTGCATTGTATTTTGAGTATGCCGTCACTCTTCCAATTGTACTCTGTACAGAGTTCCTCAGCACATTGACATAGCTCTAACTTTTTAAAGTAAGATTTCTTTTATGTAAGAAAACACATACTACTGTTTAAGAACATAAACAAATTTATTTCAATAGGAAAAAATAAAAGGTACAGTAATTACAGAAAAGAGATGTCTATCTACAACACTAAATAGGACTTGAACAGAAATTACTAAATTAAAAAATTGATTTGAGAAAAAAAAAAATACATTCTCATGTTAGACACTCCCATATCAATACAAAGTCACCAGGAACAGGTTATTCAGCAAGTCCCCACATTAAGAACAAAGATATCAAAGAGAATTTTTTTTTTTTTCAAAAATAGGCTACTGTCCTAATTTATTTATGATGCTAACTTTTCAAACCGTTTACATCAAAACAGAGCCTTTTCGACCAAGGTACATAAGAAAGCTTCAAGCTTAGGAGAACCCTGCAACATTGTGGTGCACTATCTACACAATTTGTCAACAGGGTCTGGACATTGACTAACCTTAAAGTTTGACTGCTACTGAAACTTTTTCTACTCTACGTTGTGGGCACTTATTTCTGGGGGCTAGTACATGCAGCACTACCCATGGAAAATCAGTGTCAAAAGATAAAAGAGGCAATTACTTTCTGATCTTAACACGACTGTTAGTGGTAAGACTGATCACACAATAGAAATAACACATGATAAATGGTATCCAGCCACTATCCTATTTTCACTGAAAAATCCATTTACTGTCTTTGAAGTATACTAGGTCAACAAACACTTATTTTTGTTGGGGATTTCAGGCAATAAAAGACTTCTTACCTGTAAAGACCAAGAAATATGGCTAACGTCTTAGTTCTCCAGCAGAGCAAACTGTCCTATGCTCGCTTTCGTCTTAGTTCCCTACTGGGTACAGGGTGCCGTTGCTCTGTAAAACAAGGGAAGGAGCCATAAGGTAATAAGGATGATGGGAAGAGCATGAAATATATACAAATATTAACAGTAGCATATCTTTGCTTAAGTATTTACCTAAAGACATGAACAATTTTAAAATCAATTTGTATTTTTCCTAACTATACCATAATGTTTGAATTTTTTTTTCAGTCCATCCTAAAAGTTGTCTCATGACAAGCAACTATGCCCTACACCTAATCTATACAATTCCAATTTAGTACCTATTTGAGTTCAGTGATATAAAATAATTTCTATGGCGGGAATAGATGATAAATCAAAAGAAACAAAGGATATACAGTACATAAAAACTGAAAATTAGATTAGCATCCATTTCTTCAGCTCCAATAACGCAAATATTATTATACATCAAAATTATTACAGTCTTTAATACTGGCGTACAAAAAAATTATTCAGTGAGAGGCTAGGATGACAAATTACTTGGGGATGAATATACGTAATTGTTTAAATTGGGTATCAATTTATCATCCCAACCCTTAACCCTTACAAATAAGATCTACAGGCACACACAGTAATAAAATTATTCAGAAAAAAAAACAAATTACTCTAATTGCAGTCCAAAATCATATTTATAGGATACAAAACTTATCGATTTTGGACAATTATAGTACAATCAAAATTTACCAAGTGTAATAAGACCTAGTCACGGTCATAGGAAATATACAACAATTATTTTCAACAATTACACAAACCATGACTCACATAAGGTGTCCCCGTCCCACAGCCTTCAACTACCCCAATGTATGAATAAAGAAAATCAAATAGTGATTAATGCAAGAAAACTTGAGATAAAGAAAAAAAAATTCTGTGCTTGATTAAATGTGACCTTTATAGTTCTTCCGTCCCAAAATTCTGTCTGAACATATGCTTGGATTTAACAATCTGTTGGAGAGCAATACTAATTTCTTGCAGCACTGAAGATAGGCGAAGTAGGCAGCTCTCCAAGTGAAAGCAGGGTGCCTTTAACCATTTGATAACCTCACATAACATCTGATATTTGCGGGTTAACGACATAATCTGATGCAGACCAGAGACAGAATCCGTACACTCAGAAAACAAAAATCCTGAAAAATTATGCAATGTTTCAGGAAAAAGCTCTGATTGAGAAGACCCAAACAGAGCTGTCATGTTTAGATTAGATAAACCTGACTGTGCCACTTCAACCTCGAGTTGCGACCTGTGTTTCCAACTTCCATCTGAATGCTTGAAGGGGTTTGAATTCCATGTAACTCAGGAGTGGAGGAAAATTCCCTTTCTGCTGTTTTTGGCAGAACAGTGAGATGAGGCCTTCACTCCATGACTCAAGGCTTAACTAGAGGTAGGTCAGGAACTGGACCTTTCAATCTAGTCCATGGGGGACTTAATCCACTAAAAGTGGGATTTTCAGGCAACAGTCGGTCGTCATAATTGGGTGGCAAAAAGCCAAGAAGGTCATAATCAGGATAAACGGATAGTGGTGAGTCAGAAACAGGGCTTTCTAAACTAGCAGGTCTAGACAAGTCTGGACTGGAACTCAAGAAGCTAGCAGAAAGTGATTTCAACAATGGAATGTTTGAAACTAACCGAAATTCCCAATTTCCGGGCGGATGAACGAGAGGTTACTAAGAAATGTGTTGTTGGAAATTCGGGCACAGGAAAGTGAACCACCAATTTAGGAGTCAAAATTGGGGGATTACACATTCCAGTAAAGCTGTTCTCCACAGTTGGAGGACCACATGATCTCAAACCAATTCAGGCTTCAATACAAGAGTCTCATCAAAATTTTCTAGGGGATATAACCAAGAATCCAGTGCTCTTTTCCTCTCATAAGTCCTAGCTGGCTTAAGGATGGGCTTGGGCTGAGTAATAGTTCTCGTAGGACAGTAACTTTTTCCTTTGTCACTGGGACTTGTTACAATCTGGAGACAAAAGGTATGATACGACTATTGCAGCCACACCATATGAGTTACTATCATTATTAGAATCGGAACTCCAAGTCTTCAGAGGAAGTCGGACTATTATCCACAAGTCCTGAACTATTCTAAGTCTCAGTTACAGGATCAATACCCCTCGGATACCAAAGAAAGTGCCTCCTAAGATAGACTGGAGGTTCAAGCCAGGCCTTTAGCTGGATATGGTGAGCTTATAGCAGTTCACCATCATGCATCCTCTGCAGCTCATAGGTAACTTTATTCTTGTGTACCTTAGTAACACGGAAGACCCCCTCAAACCTAGGGATGAGCCATTTTGACAGGTGTCCCAGCTGGTGCACCTTCTTAAGAACCAGAGAACCCTCTTTGAACGGCTTGTACAGAGAATGTCCTTCAGCCCAAGGGGCTCTCAATTCTACTGACAGCAATGGGATACTATTAACATCGTGAGCACTCTTCAGTATGTTCTCAGCTGGAGTGCAACCAATCTCAGTGTGGTGGGAATGGTTGTAGCTGAGAACTGTGTGCGGGATAAATACTGGTTCCATTTCCGAGATTCCCAAGAAGCCACCCTCGGTAACTCACCAATTGAATGGTTTACTCACGCCACTACACCATTGCTAGAGGGTTTATATGGAGTTGTTTTGACATCTACAACATTGTACCGTTCCAACTCTCAGTAAATTCCGAGGAAATAATTTTGGGCCATTATCAGTCTATATCCGGACCTGAACACGTGGAATAACAGGAAAGACTCGGTCTTCAAGTGCTTGGCATATTGTACTGCTCCTCTTATTCCTTATGGACACAGCTGTCACCCAATTGGAATAATGGTCGACTACCATCAGACACTCAATGAAACCAGTGTTGGCTGTTGAGAGACTCCCAAGGTCCATAGTGACCAATTCAAAAAAAGAGATCACTATTTTCAAGCTTGGTGGGGCAACCACCTCCCTTGTAACCTTACAAGTCTGACATTCCTGACACGTCTGGTACATATTCCTGGTTACACTAATCAAAGATTTGTGCCAAAAGGGTCGATGGAGCATTGTATTCATTTTCCCGATCCCCCAGTGAGCATTCTGGAGGTGTGTTTCTGCGACTAGGTCAGTCAGGACATTGAAGGGGACTAGAGGGACTATCGAACCATTTGGGTTCCATTTCACTAGCAGACCATGGTACACCTGCAGGTCAGACCAACATCTATATGACAGAGTGTTAAACCCCAAGATGTAGGAACCCTGGAGTAGATCCTCTTGATGATGTATTGGATGTGTCAGTGATCTCCCTGGATCTTGACCACCTGACTAGAAGGCAGAAGAGCATTCTCGGAGAACACTACTTGATCCGGTTCAGGGTCAGTCATCTTTATAACTGTGGTCTTGGTATGCAGCGGTGAGACAGAGTACTATACCTTGAGACTTGAGAGACAATTGAAGGACAGTAGTGTGGTCATACAATAACTGGTTTTGGGGTGAATCTATGGTCAGGTAGGCTGCATCCAGTTGATTCCTACCAAGGACAAAACAGAAGTTAAGGTCTTTGGCAGCTACCACCGCATAGTTAAACAGCGGTAATCTCCACCTGGAAGGACACTTTACCTCTAACTGGTTGTAGCCTAGAATGCTAGTACAGGTACCGGTCAACCCCTCTAACTGTTCTCCTGACAGTACTTGGTACTCTATGCTAAGTTGGCTCAGTATGGACTCTCTGACAAGACAAACCTGTCCCAATATCAACAAGTGCACAATGTGATGTTTCCTGTAACATTATTAAAATTACTGCTGAATACTGAGATATGCTTACAACTGGATTGACAAGGGGCCTTTTCAGTCATGTACTGGATTACAGGACAATTCTCTGAAGCTTCCTGATCATCTTCAGCCAAGCCCTCAGTGGCAGGCACACGAGCTTTCACATCTGTCTTATGTCTCAGAATCACGTCAGTTGGAGGGACGTAATTACAGAGCTTGATGAGAGGGTTAAAATGCACTCCAGACCGACACTAAGATGCACACACATAGGCTCAGTCATGGATGGATCACTAAACTACAGCACAAGTGGGACCATAAAAGACCCAGATTTCCAGGTTCAATAGCTTAGATGCTGCCGAGAGCAACTCCAAAGCTGGTACTGTACCTGGAAAATGCATTGCCTTGATCTTGTTTCTCCTATTCTTGTCCAGTTTGAAGCCTAGTCGACTGGCGTCTTTCAGAAACTGCTGAACTAGGGCATCCCGGAGCTTGGCTCCCTTCAGCTGAGAGTTGGGTACAATACCTGACCCTTCCATCCAACAGTTCACGACTAGCTCCAAAGATTCTATGAGAGAATCTGGACCACCACAAACCTTATATAAGGCCAGTCCAGTAGGCAACTTGGGAGATGTAGGTTCAGTAGCAAGCAGACAGTCAGTTAATGCGGGCCAGTAGGATAACCAGTCTGCTTTGGCATTCTGATCACCTGGACAGTAGTTAACAACAAAGTTAAATTCGGACAGGTCCTCCAGTGTCCCTGCTAGACGACTGTCCACCATCTTCATGTCATGAAGATATATCAAGGAACTGTGATCAGAATGAATTATAAAGAACTGACCATAGAAGAAGGCCCTGAAGGTTTTTACTCCCCATCGCAGAGCAGTCAACTCGCACTTAGTGGTAGAGTAATGGGTCTGGCAGCCAAGGAAGGTCATGGAATTGTACGCTGTAACGCGACACTCCCCTGGATGCTCCAAGGACTCCTGACACAGACAAGCACCAGCACTCTCGCCCAAAGTGTTATCAAACAACTCCATGGGTTTAGCATCAGCTGAGTAGTCTGGGTACGACAACAATGTCCTCCTTGATTAGTTCCTTCAAGTGCTCAAAGGCACAGTCATTTTCTGCAGTCCATTTCAGTTTTTTGGTCCCTTGCAATTTTCGACCCCCAGTCTTTGCAGAAAATGGTTTTGCTATCTGTGAGCAAATGGGGATAAACTTCCGTTGGAAATTTACCAGTCCCAAGAATCTCCAGAGCTCACACACAGTGGTAAGCTTAGGGAAGTCCTCCATTTTCTGGATGTATTCTAGTAGCTTACACATCCAGAACGTCCAACCAGATGACCAAGATACTCAACCTCAGCTTGAACCCAAGAACACTTCCCGAGTTTTATCCTGAACCCTTGCTTCTAGAGAGTAGCCAAAACTTGTCCTACCAGTTTCAGGTGTTCCTCGAAAAAAGCGCCAAGGGTCAAGATGTCATCAATGTAGACAATCACCTTGGCTTTTGGGCACTCTTGTAGAATACCCTGCATTTCTTTCTGGAACACTTCAGGTGCATTGTTCTGTCCAAACAATAATTGTCCTAAGGCGGAAGAGAAAGCCGCGTATTCTTTACTGTCCTCTGCCAACAGGAACTGGTAATATCAACGAACCAGGTCAAGGGTTGTAAAATTTTTGACTCCTTGTAGCCCAAATACAGAATCTGCCATGTTTGGCATCAGAAACTTATCAGTTACGGTAGTCCACACACAACCGTATACTGTTGTCCTTTTTTCGGTCTGGAACAATGGGCAAAGACCAAGGAGAGATGCTGGGTTCAATAATACACAGTTCATGCACCTCTTTGCACTGTTCTTCGATGGCCTCAGCGTTAGGTTTTGCAAACCGTCGAACTCTCTGATAAATGGGTATCTCATCATACAGGTGGATGTGTATCGGTATGCTTGAGCACTCTCCCACATCATCGTCACCAGTACTGATGACTGGAAGATGACGTCGAAGCATCTGACGAAAGTGGTCCTTCTGAAAAGAATCCAGGTAGTCAGAGATAGACAGGTTGTCTATCTCTTCCAATATGCTGGGTTCAGGTGTCAGGTCCCACTCCTGGGCTATCAGGCAGGACATTGGAGCATCCACATTTCCATGGTAAACACCTTCCCCAAGAGATAACCCTTCTTGTTCTTGGCAATTCCTTCAGATGACCCCCCCAGATGCTGAAGCCTTGATGAGGATGGGGGGCTTAGGGATTAGCAGCTGGGCTCTAATGAACAGTTGGAACTACTTTCCCACTGGACCTTAGTGCCCAACTGTTGATCCAGCTAAATCAGTCAGCACTTTCTCTTTTCCTTTTGGTTATTTCTTTTTTTTTCCTCCCATCTCTTCCTTTTGGGCTCGATCTTGTTGAGGACTTTGGCTTGTTTAATTATGCTTTGGCTGCTTTGGATTTGGCACAGTGTGGGATGGACGGCATTCCATCTTAACCTGTGCCAATTTAGATGCCATCACCCTCTGGCAGACCCCATTGGGTGCAGACCAAGTCTGTTAAGAGTCGGGCTCCAGTGATTCGGTTGTAAGTCACCCATATTTGCAGGTAATGGGTGATGCCAGGCATTGGAGTCGCCGGTGGGAGGGGCTAACCACCCCCACTGACCAGTGTACGCCCACCTTAAGAGAGGCAGCCCCTCTCTAATAGAGGACTGGTCCCTGCTGAAGCCTCTTCTCGTGTTGGGCCACATGGGATAGGAGGACTGACATCCTCCGATAAGAGGTGGATAGCCCGGCTTGGTCTTTCGAAAAACCACAACACCTCTGATGACAACATGAAAAGGACAAACTTGGACCTTGGTATTGACAACCCCAACTCAGGTTCTAATATTGTAACCTTAGAACCTTACTCGTGTCATATAAAAAATGATCATAAGAATATATTAGAGAAGAAGATAGAGAAAGTAAGAAGTGATGACAGGACAGAAAAATGCAGAAAAGCCGAAATATTACCTGGTCACTATGAAGTAGTAAATTACGAGAAATTTTTGATACTGGATTTTGAAAATGGAAGACATGAACATGTAAATGTTTTTAAAGTCAACAGGGAAATAGTAAATAAATGTGGAGGGCAACCAAAAATTCTTCCTCAAGGAAATGGAAGTCTCCTGATAGAGACACTGTCCCCAATACAAAGTGAAAGATTGAAAGCTCTTTCAACATTGGACGGTCATAATGTCAAATGCTTTTCACACCCCTTTTTTAACCAGAGTAGGGATGTAATATATGTGACAGAATTGTTAGAGCTAGAGGAAAAAGAAATTGAGAATGAACTGGGAGATCAAGGAGTAGTAAAAGTTGGAAGAATGAGAAAGAGAGTTGGAGAACAAAGTGTCCCTCTCACTACTTTGGTTTCAACTTTTGACCAGTGTAGACTACCCAATGCTATTAAAGTTGGATGGCTATCTTTGAAGGTGAAACCCTTCATTCCTTCACCATTGCGATGCTACCATTGCCAAATGTATGGCTACCTAAGCCAAAAATGTAAAAAAAAATTAAATAATAAGCCCGGTGTCTGTGCAAACTGTGGCAAAAATAGTCATGGAGCTTGTATAGAAAGCCCCTGCTGAATTCATTGTTGGAAAGCACACCCAGCAACATCGAAAAGTTGTGTGAAGTTTATTTTTGGGAAAGAAATTCAGGCCATTCGAACCAAGGAAAGGGTTACTTTTAAAGAGGCTCGTAAAAGAGCTCTTGAAAAACAGATAAGTCCAGGGCAACCTTTTTCATTGGTTTTGAAGAAAAGTTTGCCTAAGTACAATGACAAAAATATCCCAGATTCCAAAATAAAGAAAGATTTAAGGGTGGTTATACAAGATGAAAGCTCTATTGTAAATCTGAGTCAGGAAAGTGTAGAAAAATCAAAACAGGTATTGGAAGAATGGAAAGATACTTAGAAACCTTCTGGATCCAAAGAAAGCTCAGAACATCTGCTTGAAGAACATAATAAAGATAATCTAAAGCAACCTGCACCATTTGAAAAGATTTCAAATCCAGCTAAAAGTGTTGTAAATATTGACACAAACACGTCATTAGACAATACCAACATGGAAGAAGACAGTCCATTACCTGAAACTGTCAATAATCTTAAAGAAAATAAGAAGAGAGAGAGAACCCCAGAAGGGAGACTGCCAGAAAATATTGATAAATAATCAGCATTAAAAACTTTCCCTATAAGAAATGCCACTAAGATAAAACGTTTAAATAAAAATAAATCATAATTTGCACTAAATGATAGCAAACTCACAATACTTCAATGGAATTGCCAAGGCCTCAGAGCTAAATATGAATCTTTGAAAATACTAATTAAGGAAAATTTCCCAATCCTATTATCCTTACAAGAAACAATGCTAGGCCAAAATAAAGTATGTCCCAGAGAATATTTATTTTATCATAATGAAGTCCAGGAACATGAAGATAGACATGGTGGATGTGCATTACTGGTGCGACGAGATGTCATCCATAACAAGATTAGTTTACAAACAAATCTTTAAGCAGTAGCCATACAAATGCATTTAAAATGATCATACACCATATATTCCATATATCTGCCACCCAATCGAGATGACCAAAACCTGAAGCAAGAACTTGATAACTTGATAGATCAGCTTCCTAAGCTGTTTTTACTCTTGGGAGACTTTAACGGGAGACATCCTATGTGGGGGGGGGGGGGATATTATTTCCAACTCCCGAGGCAATCAAATTTTTTCTTTCATTGAAGAGAAAGAGCTTGCTGTTTTAAATACTGGGGCACCAACACATTTTCATGTACAAAATGGAACCCTTTCATCTATAGATATCTCATTATGCACTCCTGGGTGCTTTTTAGATTTTTCATGGGAAGTAATGGATGAAGGTATTGGAAGTGACCATTTTCCAATTGTAATTAAATTAGTTGATGAAATAGCTTTACCAAGATCTCCAAGATGGGTAATTGATAAAGCTAATTGGGCATTGTTTACAGTGCTTACATTGGTAGAAATTGATGCTGATAATTTTCCCACTGTAGAGGAAGCCCTTGAATTTTTTAATAAAATCATTATAGATGCCAGTAATAAGTCAATTCCTCGAACTGCAGGTCAGTTTACACAAAAACCAGTCCCTTGGTGGAATATTCAATGTCGAATAACTCGTAAATCTATGAGAGCTGCATTTACTCGATATCGGCATCATCCTTTTAATTATTACTTAATTTGTTATAAGAAAGCAAGAGCCCAGTTTAGATACCAAATCAAACAGGCTAAGCACCAGTCTTGGATAAACTTTATATCCAAAATTAATTGGAAGAGTAACTTAACGAAGGTCTGGACAAAAATAAGAAAGATTAGCTGGAAACATGTACCTTTCCCATCACCTGTAATTGAATGTCATGGTCAAATATTACAAAATCCAAGGAATGTAAGTGAAGTATTTGCAGATAATTTTTCAAAAATCTCCTCAAAAACTCCTACATCTATGTATCACCAACAACGTATACAAGAAAAGAATCAACCTCTCGACTTTGGAGCTATAAGAATAGAATCATATAATTTGCCTTTTAGCATGAAAGAGCTTTTGTCAGCCCTGTCTACGTGTAATGATTCGGCTCCTGGAATTGATAATATCACATATTCAATGATTAAACATTTACCTATAGAAACTATTTTTTTTTTACTCATTATCATCAATAGAATTTGGAAAGAAAGTCTATTCCCTAATATTTGGAGCATTTGTATAATTTTAGCCTTTTTGAAACCTGGAAAAGATAGCAAAATTATGACCAACTATCGGCCAATTGCATTAACATCTTTTATATGTAAATTGATGGAAAAGAAGGTGAAAGTATGACTGTTATGGGTTTTAGAACAGAAAGGACTTATTAACCCCTCACAGTGTGGCTTCCGACGAATGCAATCATGCATTGATGTCTTAGCAAGATTAGAGGCATCAATTTGTGAATCTTTTGCCAGCAAAAAGCATCACATATCTATTTTCTTTGACTTGGAGAAGGCATACAATACCACCTGGAGACATGGTATTCTTCAAACCATTCATGAAATTGGTTTGAGAGGGGAATTGCCAATGTTTGTTAGATCGTAACTGAGTAACCGTCAATTTAAAGTTAGAGTAGGAAATACATTCTCATCAATTCATAATCAAGAAGGTGTTCCACAAGGCAGTGTCATTAGTGTAACATTATTTGCCTTATCCATAAATGGTATTAGTAACATAATCCCTCATGATGTCATGCACACCCTATTTGTCGATGACCTCTCTATCTCATTTGCAGTATCATGGATGGCTGTTGCCGAAAGAAAGATTCAGCTAACTATTAATAGGGTAGCAGAACGGGCTGCCAAACGAGGATTCAAGTTTTCAGCTTCGAAAACTGTGGTGATGCATTTCTGCCGTATAAGAGGTATTCATCCGGACCCTGACTTATACATATATGGGAAAAGAATTTCTTGCAAAGATGAGACCTTGTTTTTAGTGGTATTATTTGACAGTAAATTAACATGGGTTCCTCATATTAAAAATTGGAAAGTTAAATGTATTCAGTCTCTTAATTTGATTAGAATTTTATCCCATACTTCTTGAGGTGCTGATCGGAAGCACCTTCTAATGCTTTACAAAGGATATATTGCATCTAAAGTTGCATATGGATGTGAAATATATTCCTCAGCAACAAAAACAACATTGGCATTACTGTATTAGACTCTGTACACAATGCTGGAATAAGACTAGCCAGTGGAGCTTTTAAGTCATCTCCCATATCTAGTCTGTTAGTAGATGCTTGTGAAATGCCTTTGGAGCTTCACCGCCAGTCATCGCTGGTTCAGTACTGGTTTAGACTTCAGAAGCTGCCAAAGTCACTCACATATGATACGGTTATTAATTTAAAATGTACTAGTTTTTATGATAATCATCCTAGATACCCTAAACCATTAGGGTATAGAGCTTTAAGAACCTTGGAGGACTTTGAAATCCCCAAGGGTAAAATTTTACCTGTAGAGTATTCTAAAGTACCTCTATGGAATCTACCCTCTGTAGATTTCTGTAAATGTATATTAGATTCAAAACGAGAAACATCCAAGGAGATAATGAGAGTTACTTTCTTGGAGCACATAGAATGCCATAAGGACTCTGTTTTCGTTTTTACGGATGGATCCAAGTCCAGCGCTGGCGTTGGATTTGGGATATGTTTTCCAAATTTTAATCGAAGTATTAGATTACCTAACTAAGCATCCATTTTTACAGCTGAATGTATGCTATTTTAATGGCAGTGTAGGATATCTTCCGGCTACTTCATAAAGATTATGTTATTTTTAGCGACTCCTTGAGTGTATTGATGGCAATGAACCACTTTAATTCACTGCATCCAATAATAATCGAAATTCTTGAATGGCTATATCTACTGGGAAATAGAGGTAAGAATATTAAATTTTGTTGGGTTCCTGCTCATGTCGATATCAAGGGAAATGAGAAAGCTGACTCTCTGGCAAAGGAAGCAGTTCATGGCTGTATAGGAAATAACTTTTTGCTACCTGCAAAAGATATGTACCCCGTTATTCAGTCCGTACTTAGAAAAACTTGGAACATTTATTGGGAGTTGGAAAATCAAAAAATGAGTGAAATTGTTAAATCATCTCATCCAGGGGCATATTTTGACATGCAAAGGTCAAGAGAAGTCGTACTGTGCTGAATGAGAATTGGTCACACCAGATTGACGCACAGCTTTCTGATGAGTGGAAAACATCAGCCATTCTGTGAAGATTGCTTGGTGCCACTGACTGTGAAACATATATTAACCAAGTGTCCAAGTTACTTGACCGAGAGATTACGCCATTCTCATAATTGTAAGGATAGCAGTGGCATTTACATACTACCTAAAATTTTGGGACCTGAATGCAATGTGGATTGCCTTTTTAAATTTCTTATGGATACTGGTTTATTTAATAAGATTTAATCATGAGTTGAAATAAGATACATAATAATCGTTAACTATATTATTTGGCATCAATGACCCCTGCTGTTTTGATGCCAGATAATACCTAATAATCAATCAATCCTTCAGATGAACCCTTGATTAAACAATCTTTTCCATCTTTCAGTTCTAGGATACCAGGGATCACTGTAGCTTTTCTTGACAGACTGGGGATTATGATGTTGCCATAATACATCTTTGGTCAACAATTGGTCAGACAAGCACGACACCTAGAAGAGGTGTCAAGCCCCTTGGAAAAATCTACAGTGATAGGAACAAGTACAGGCACTATACTGGCAATCCTGATTGAATCGCCCATGTGAACTTCAAGTTTGTGAAGCACTTGCTGACAACACTCCCAAAGAGGCTCTTGGGGAGTACCGCTAACGCTCTGCTGATTTTGGGCTCCATTAACTATCACCCCATTTGCTCTCAAGAACTGGTAATCAAGCCTCATTTGCTCAGTCATAGTCCCTGAAGGTACTACATGGGACACATCCTGGGTTATAGTCATTCCATTTAGTATTGGGATTAACAGTACAGTACCTAAGGTCTCAGATTCTGTTTGTCCTAAACCCTTCAGTTCAGTGATGTTGGGCATCATCTGCAGCTGGTAATCCTGCACTACACTCAATGACAAGAGGTTGACCTCAACTTAGAGTCAATAAGAGCATCCAACGCTTCTAGTGGACACTCAGACAAGGTAATTGGGACAACCATGAATTGTACAGGAGCCAACTGCACCAGGTTAGCCTTACGAAGGGTTTTCAGTACAGCCTCAGTTCCTACTTCTTCCCTGGAAGAGTCATTTGGAGAAGCTATGGACAGTGTTGAGGACAGGTTATCACTGGTTAATCCTGAAAGTGTCATTGGATGTACTATGACCTTTTCTAAGGTTGAGGGGTAACCTTAAAAAACGGGATTTCCGAGACTGCCACCAGAATACTAGGAGCAGGCTTCCTAGCACTCGCCCTCATTCGATGTAGCCCTGTCTTCTACACCGAAGGTCTGGTGTTTAATGCCCTATGATACTCCTCGGTTCTAGATTATTTCCTGGTCTTTGATTTCTTGCTTTTCATCCTCTTCTCAACAGTCCGAAAAGAAGCAATGGATTCACTCCCACTTTAGCTCTCCCTGCTACTGGTCGAACCAGAGTAGGATGATGGAGTTGTAATAGTGTTCACAGGTACTGCCCTCCACCTAGAAGGAGTCTTGACGGAAGGGGTTTCCTTCCCAGGGCTGCAGGCAGTAGCTGACTTCTTTGCATAGGGGTCACCTGTTGCCCCCACTGCATGACATGATGGTTAGCTGAGCCACAGTGTAGGCACAGGTTTAGACGTCTGTGGCAATCATGCACAACAACATGCCCAGGTTTCTCGCACAAAGCACAGTACTTCTTCTGGAACTGCGGAGATCTATCCGGGGTGCGCGATGGTGGCAGGCGTACTTCCACAGGTGCAGGCTTTGGGGACAGGTTGAGGAGTAATGTGTGGGTAGACTCAGTCGGGTGCAGGAAAACCGTTGGGGCCTGCTATGGCAACCCTGTCGTAATATGAGCCATGCTATGACTGTCCCACACAACTAATGGCCTAGTCCTCTGCCCTCTGGCTTTGCTGACGGGATGTCCCATCGAGAACACCCAACAGGTGTAGGACATCCTACCAAGTGGCCTGATGGCTAGCAGAGGTATTGATAGTGGCCAGAGATTGTTCTAGCCAACTCGTAGCTCTGCTTGGAACTGTTTTGAGGAGCTTACGTCTCTGCTTTCTCTGGTCCAAGCTACGCTGAAGGTATGCTGACTTGTACACAGGCCAACCGCAAGGCATAAATTTTCAACAGTTCGCCATCCCCACAGGTGGTAGTGTTGAATTGGGCTTTCTTCCCAGCATCGCGTGTCTCGGGCTTATTGGCATTAGTCAAGGAGGTGTGCCTTCATATCTGGGTATGAGATCTCGAAGCCCCTTTGACCTCTTTGATCTCCCCCTTTCAGGTACCTTCCTAGCTCAGCAGTTCATGGACCAGAACCTCCTGCTGTATATCTACTGGCACAGTAAGCCTCAAAATCCTTCACAAATCGGCAAATCTTTGGCCAGTTTCTTGCTGAAAGATCCCAGGCTTGGGGCTCTTCCTAGAATCAAGGTCCCTGAACAGGTCAAATAGATGGCGGTCTGACTGGAGGACCTAGGCTTAGTCGACAGAGACACCATCGGTCGAGCTGACTCTGGAGGAGGGGCTGGAAGTGTCACCAGAAAACTCACTGTCAGAATCTTCACTGGTCAACTCCTGTGACAAATTCGTCATTTTGAGTATGGCTGGTCTTGTACTTTACTTGGCGTGGCATCTACGCTTTAGAATGGCTCCCATCTTGGCAAGAACTGCTTCGGCTTCAGCTGCTGGAACCTTTATCGGCCTACTGGATACTGCTGGGTCAACCAAGCTGCTCCCTTAGTCCACTTGCCGAAGTCTCTGGTGAACTAAAAAGGTTGGTTGATGGAATAAGTGGGGAGGCAAGAGGCCCACTCCAAGCAAGAGACTCCCATAATTCTGGTACAAGTGAGAGTACCATTGAGAACCCTGGAGGGGGCTGGAGACTTCCAATCACTGGTCCCCTTCCAGTTACAGAAATTGCAAGACCATTGACATTTGGCTAAGCTGGTGACATAAAAGGGGCACTGGTGGTCATTGTGGTTGTAACCCCAGTGGCAATGTGGCATTTTGGCAATGACTCATTGCTCTTTAGCGCCATTTTACCCGAGTCGCCAGGTCACTCACAATCAAACTGAGGCCCTCTACATCTCAACTAAGGCTCTTCTTAGCCTTTCAACCCTTGGTCAACGTTGATGTCATATCCAAAGGCTAGGTGTTTCCTGGGTCTGGTCACCACAAATTATGTAGTGGTTTTAAGACTGACTGCACGTAGCACGCATATGTCCTAGTGTCAGAATGCTGACCACACTATATCTTAACTATCATGAAAATATGGTGGAATGCCTGGAGATCTGGGCAAAAAAAGGAAACAGTTAAGAAAAAATGGGCATTGGGCACCACCCCTTTATTATTATACACGGAAAAGAGATCCAGTAAGAACCTTGGAATTTCCTTACATTCTAGCTTGAGTATGTCATCTTTTTTCCCGCTGTACTCTGTACAGAGTTCTTCAGAACAATGGCATAGCTCTATCTTTTTTAGGTAAAATTTCTTTTTAATTTATTACTAAATAATATGAAGGAAAAGGGTTGAGAGGGGAGGGGACACACTATGTGAAAACGCGCATATTGTACTACTGTTTAAGAACATAAAAAAAGTTTATTTCAAAAGGAAAAAAATAAAAGGTACATTAATTATAGAAAAGAAACATTGATCTACAATAATGAATAGGACTTTAAGAGCAATTACTAAATTAAAAAATTGATTTGAGAAAAAAGCAACCATTCACATGTTAGACTCTCCTATATCAATACAAAGTCACTAGGAATAGGTTATTCAGTAAGCCTCACATCAAGAACAAAGATATGAAAAAGAAAAATATTTTTTTCAAAAATACTGTCCTATCTTGTGTTTGATGCTAACCCTTCAAACCGTTTACATAAAAAACAGAGCCTTACCGTCAAGGTACATAAGAAAGCTTCAAGCTTAAGAGAATCCTGCAACATTGTGGTGCACTATTCACACAATTAGTCAGCAAGGTCTGGACATTGACTACCCTTAAAGTTTGACTGCTACTGAAACTTTTTATGCTGTACATTGTGGTCATTTATTTCTGGGAACTTGTACATGCAACACTACCCATGAAAAATCAGTGTCAAAAGATAAAAGACGCAATTACATTGTTATGGGAACATGACTGTCAGTGATAAAACTGATCACACAATAGAAATAACACATGATAAATGGTATCCAGTTTCTATCCTACTTTCGCTGAAAGGTCCACTTATTGTCTGTGAAGGATACTGGGTCAACAAATAATTTGTTTTTTGCTGGAGATTTCGGGCAATAAAAAAACTGCTTAACTGTAAACACCAAGGAATATGGTGTCCTGTGCTTGCTTTCGTCTCGGTTCCCTACTGGATGGCGGGCGCCATTACTCTATAAAACAGAGAGAGGAGCCGTAAGGCCTTTAGGATGGGGAAGATCATAATGTACAGTATATACAAACATTGACGATAACACATCTTTGCTAAAGTATTTACAGTACTTAAAAACATAAAAATTTTTAAAATTAATTTGTATTTTTCCTAACTATACCTCAATGCTTTCATTTTTAGTTCACAACGCTTCAACTACTGCGTTCAAGAGGAATCTTGTAGTTAGCCAGGTGTTGAAAGCTTGGGTAATTAGCACTAGACTACCTTCATGGCCCTAAATCTACGGGAGTATACCCAAAAGTCACTTGACACCTTTATGTTTGATCCTGTGGTGGCTGCTCAAGTAGTTGTGTATCAAGGCCAGCTCCCATGCTTGACAGTAAGCATCTTGTTTATGGTAATATAGAGGTGTATGTCTGGAATGAAGGTAGAAAGACTGGCTCTTCTCCTTTAGTCTGTGTGTCCCTCTCTTAGGGATAAAGCAGTCAAAATATTACTTGCTGAATCTGACGATGCTGGTAAGCTACACTTCTGAGCTCCATTCTCTGGAATCTAGAGAAGTATCTCCCACAGCCTCCCTAGACAAGGCAGAGGATGATGGAGTGTATAACAAGCCATTGTTCATTATATGCCAGGTATGTTATTCCATACTGCTATACCTTTTGGGAGAAGGGATCCCTCTTTTGACCATGTACCAATCTTCTTAGACCGGCCAGGCTCTATCAGTCCATTTATCCCTATGATAGACAGATCAGAGGTTGCTGGAGTCATCTCCTTTGCTTCTGTACAGGACCAGGCTTATTGACACTTCCAGGAATGAAAAAGAACTAACCAGTTTGGTTCTAGGGGTACTTCTTACCCAATAATCAGTGAGTCTCCCTATTTCAAAGGACAAGAGGTTTGTATACTTGTAGGAACAAATAACATATTTAAAAGTAATTTTTATTTTTCTTAGCTGTACAAACCTGAGTCCTTTAAAGTTTTAAATCTCACTTCAACCACTTCTGACCCACTAATCGGTAAGTCTTCCTATTTCAAAGGACAAAAGGTTTGTATACTTGTATGAACAAATAACATATTTAAAGGTAATTTGTATTTTTCTTAGCTGAACAAACCTGAGTCCTTTAAAGTTTGAAATCTCACTTCAACCACTTCTTTTAGTCCTGAGCTGAAAGTCAAAAGTGAAGAACATCTGGAAGTATTTCTTGAGGTTTGGAATTGGTGGGGATAACCAAAATGTAGTCTTGTTTGTAACATATCTAGACAATAAGATACGAGGTGTTTTGTTCACCAGCTCCAGGTGCCCTTGTATAGGAAGTGGTCCGTTATTTAATGTGAGCAGTTATGAGTAGATGGCAGAAAATTTTTCCATGTGTGGTTAAGTATGGGGTAGTCTACTGCTTGGGGGATGAGTGCTTTCCGAATCATAGTGACCTAATGAATTGCTTTATCCTGTTGAATTGCTTTATCCTGCATTCTTCTCTTATCCAAAATCTAAACTTTTGACGGTTCTCAACATTCATAGTAAAGGTCGTATTTAGAAAATAATAGTCACAGTTGGGTACTGAAACTCCTAGAGAAGCAGTGGAGTGACCTAACTGCCTTTTACAGCTCGGTACATTTCTCCCATGACTTAACAGGCGATAAACCAGTTCAGTACAAGATAAGTATGTATTTTATTGTATTAATGGAAGGCAGGATCATGCTATTGGCCCCTTATTGAGTGTAGAGAAAGGGGTTTTAAGATTTATGACTCCCGTGGATCGAGTAACTAAGGAGGTTGCCATACAGCCATTCTTCTTGAACAACCTCTTTTGAGAGTGGTACCTTCCAAATCCTTTCATGCTACATTGAGAAGCATGGAGACTGTTCTACGCTTTCTCAGAGACAAAATTTCTTTCAGACCCTGTAATTCATCTATTTTAGATTTCACAGTCCACTAATAAGCTTAATAAGTCATTGGAATGTTTCATTTTGATTAGTGCAAGTCAAAAAATAAGGCAGTAACTAAAATTGGTTTGGATGATATTGTACATTTTGCATTACTTTTTGATGAAAAAAATGTCCACATAAGATGATGATATCTCCTTTGCTGGCATTCAGATTGAATATGATTTTAATGAGTATTTGCCTTGGCAGTTCATATAAACATCTCCTACGCCTATTGACGTAAGGGGCCTCGGTTAGATTTCGCCATTCGTCTCTATCTTAAGCTTTTAAATCAATACTTCTTCATTCATCATTTCTTACTTCCCGCTTCGTAGTCCTCAGCCACGTAGGCCTGGGTCTTCCAACTCGAGTAATATCTTTTATGGTTTCATGTCTATTCCTCTCCTGCCGTTTAACTCCCAATATTCTTCTGAGGGCTTTGTTCTCAAATCTACAAAATATGTTTCACTGTCATACCACGACAATTGGACATCACCTTGGGAAAGATAGCTTTGCTACCCCTTTCCTCCTGAGGAAACTTAGGCATAGGTCGAGGCTTGGGATGGAAATAAAGGAGCTGATCTCTTTGCATGCTGCTTTTGAGCCTGCTTCTGGATCTTATAGAGTACAGTCTTGTGAAAGGGGGCCTTCCATTTGTTTAGTAAGTGCTGAAAACCTTTCCTCCATTTTTCTGGAAGTGAAGTGGCCATTGCCTCTGCCATGGCTTTGGTTTTGTCCTCTAGGACTTGAGAGAAGAGAAATTTGTATAGAGGAGCACTAAACAGAAATTCCTTGACTTCTACCCATTTCAGTTTGAAGGCTGCCAGGACATTGCATCTTACTTCATACTTTTTCTTTAACAAAGTTCTGCGAAGCCTCGTAGACAGGTTTGCACAGTAGCTTGACTACTGCAAAGGTGGCCATCTGGGGTCTCCCTATAGCTCCCACTTCCAAAGTGGACCACAGACACTAAGTTAAACAAACTCTTTTGGGCACTGAATTCTAGTCCTAAGATAATCTAAAACTAAAGGAAAATGCTTGCCCAATTGATTGGTATTTACCTGAGCAACCCATTTAGAGGGAGAAAGTCTCCATGGAAATCCTTTGGTACTGTGAATCTCTCAAAACTCTTTAGGATATACCTTCCAGAAAGGCACTACACTGGGCAAGGTAAAATCTCCTTTTAATAGCACCCCTCTCAATTACTTGGATTTTTGGACAAAAAGGAAGGTTTTTGGCCTGGCACTGTCATTCAAGCAAACTGTGGTCTAAAGGAATCGTCTGGCATTTAAAACTGCCTCTGCCAGGGTATTCTAAGCAAACTTATATAGTATCGGAACAACTTTTGGGATTAGCTGGGGACATGCCATGAGAGACAGAACATTGAACCTCCATCATAAATCTTGAAATGCTGAGAGGTTCTCGAATTCGATACAGTATCATTGATTGGCAAGTCCATGCTCTCATGCCAAGAAATATTCGACTCTAGCTCAAAGGTACATTCATCACAGGATCACCAAGGGTTTCCCACTGAGTCCCCTCCCTCTACATCCATGGAAGAAGTCACCTGTGCCTCTCTCCTCTCCCACTACCTAGCCTTCAATACTTGAATTGGAAGGAAGAACTTCCTCTAGACCCTTCCCAGGAAGCTGGTAACCCAAAAGCTGAGCCACAGCGGAATCTGTAGGACTGAAAGTAAGAGATCTCACTAGATGCTTCTCAGGAAGCTAGTAACCTGAAGGCCCAGTCACAGCCGAATCCATAGGCTGGAGCGTAAAAGAAACAGATGGTGGGTCGAAACTGCGTGGAAGTGTCACCTTGAGTGGGCTGACCGTAGAGGGAGAAAATTGAAACCTTCACTATTTTGGCTATAATCGAGGTATCCACGAAGGACGCAAGAGTACCGAATCCAGGCAGACCTCTAACCTGCCTAGCAAAACCCAGAATCAGATCTGACCTAGAAAGTAACACAGTTATCGAGGTGTCTCGTGGGAGATAACTCTTAGAAAAGACCGAAGCCTCTTCTGAATTACACTGCAGTAAAGGTTCCTCCTTTGCGGAGTCTAAGTCGTCCTCTGATCCAAATCTATAACCTGGAAAGGAATAATTTTAAGACAAAAAGTTTACCAACAAATTTTTCAATTTCCATCCTTGGAAAAGAAATTCTTAAGTGCATTATAAAATAGTTTTCCTTGGCCTGTAAGAGCTAAGTTTTCTTGGACTAAAACTGAAAATATTAAGGAGAATGTTCCTTTTTTTTTTTTTTTTTTTTTTTTGCGTGGCTAGGTTGTCAAAGCCGCCTTTATCTGAATGATACATCTTTTCTGGTTAAAAGATTGGTCACAGAAGCTCAGGAGTTACGTCAAAGTTATAAGAAAGACTGGCTACTTAGAGTGTATGACAATAAAAGTGCAATTACAATGCTAAATTTTTGTTGAAATCTTTCTTTGGAAAGAGTTTTAGCTGTAAGTCATGTTGTACCAAATCATTATTCCCTAAACATTATCTTAAATAATCCTGGTTCTCTTATTAAGATTATTGGCCATAGTAGCTGGTGGGGAAGTGGTTTAATAAAGTTAGGTTGTGTTTAATTTTATTAATGGATGACTTTAATGAGGCATAGAGGTACGGCATTTAGAATAACCGTAGTTTTAAAGGTTTTGTACCAAGGCACTAAACTCAGAGACGAGTCATATGTCTTAATGAGTATATTTTTAGGACTAAATTTTCTATCTCTTTAATAATAAATTTTGTTATTTCTATACCCCGTTGATTTAGGTTGACATTAACTACCAAATGTCACCTCATTGGGAAAGAGGCATGACCTCTTGAAAAGAAGGAAATAGGAAATTTTCAGGTTTTCGGGGAAACATTGATATTGAGATATCTTGTTCAAAGCAGTTTGAACATCAGGTAAGTATAGAGTTTTTTCCAATAGACAGAGTCCTTATTCTTGGAATTGTTGAAGTATTGAATATTTCATAAAGTGGATAATACCTAATTTATGAGTCTTGTTTAATTTTTTACTTGTAGTGGTGGTGTGATTTTTCTGATAGTCTAGGTATTCTATAGGTTAATTCTGAGTTATTTCATTACAGCAATACATCGTTTTGTACAACTTTACGGCTGCAGATCCATCCCAGTTAACTATAAAGAAAGGCCAAGTTGTTGTTGGCATACATACTGAATACCCAGATTGGTGGTATGTGAAAGATGACTATGGATTTCAAGGATATGTCCCAGCCTCATACCTTGTGCTGCAGAGGTAAGCTTCGTTATTAAAATGTTAAGATCAAACCCCGTTTGAGCATCTTGCTCTGCCTACTCATAGTTTGTTAGCTGTGAACATTCTTTATGACTTTTCGATCATAGCAGCTTATAGGAAAGCGATATGTTGTCACTTTTTGGGCATAAGAGAACCTAGAACCACTGTACTGTACCTGGAAGTCCTATGTGGAATCTACTACCTATGGTTGAGTCTCCCACTCTTATTGGTCAAGGAGCAAGTGTCTTTGGGCAATGCCTCCACCTCTTACAAGGTCATAGGGCTATTATGTATGAAAAAGCATTTGACATTTTGTATTGGTATGTTATCTCATAAGATTTTATTGGATTTCTTAGTTTGTAGATATTTTGAAATTGTAAAATTACAATCGTTTTAAAGATAGTTGTTGAAAATTTTCTAATTTATTTGAAGTTAGGACTGGTAGGATGAAGGGTAGTATTCTTTTTTATATCTAAGTTATGTAAAGATGAGTTGTCAAAGCAACTGTGGTTATTGATTGAAAGTGAGAGAAGTGTAATAAATCGCTGATGACATTATATTGTTATAGAATTCAAAGACAGTTCAACTTGAGTTAGATTCCTTGGTAAAAGGTAGGGAAATTAGGACTTCTTGTTATCTGGTTAAACATCAATTTTAGGAATTTAGTGAATCACAGGAAGTGTCTGATTGATCATAAAAGTAGTCAATAGGTTTAGGTGTTATTGGTTCTAAAGATGGACCTTTCAAACAAATACAGTATAAAGTTGTGTAATACTATAGTTAAACCAATATGGATTATGGACGGATATGTTGGTAAAATGGCAAATTTGAAGGTATTTGTATTTTTCCTTACTCTACAAACCTTGAGCTCTTTATAATGGATATAGACCTTGACAGAAGCTGAAATTAGCCATAAATCCTTATAGCTAGGTATAACGACCCGTCGCTAATTAGTAGGGGTAGACCAGCCACCCCACACACACTGATGATATGATGTCACTTTTGATTGCAGGCAGGACTTCTGAGGGATAGGTGACAGTGGGCTAATGTGAATAAAGAGCTCAAGGTTTGTATACTGTAGTTAGGAAAAATACAAATTTAAAATTTGTCATTTGTTCCAACACATAATGCAAACCATTTCACTCTTTACTATGGAAACTCACCCTTGGGTGGATTAAAGTCCTAACCAACTGGCTGGTAACATGAACCAGGGTATGAGTGTGCTTTGCAACAGCTGACGGTACAGGCAATCAGTATGTGTATGAGAACTAAGCATTGTGACATCTAGGTAAGGATTCTTGGAGTATAACTCCGCTTACTTAATCGAGACATTACCCGACTCCCACTAACAGGGTGAACGGAGACATAACAAATACTGTATATTTTATATATCAGGTTACACAAGGGATATGGCTATTACCTGCAGATGTAGGAGTTCAGCTTGCAGAGTTCCACAAATGCTGTGCCCCAAGAGAGGGGAAGGTGAAGGGATAAGATGCCAGTCACTCTAACACTCATCCCAGACTAATCCCGGGTAACGTATGTCCTTGACCAAATGTTACTTGTCCTGCAATGGAGCTGAGGCATCTTAAACCACATGTTGTGCAACCACCACAGAACCTATGGAGAATGTATCCAGGTTCCTGTTGGTTACGTCTTGTAGGTACAATAGTGGGTTGTAAAGGTCGTCTGATGCTTTCAAACCAAACACATGCCTGAAGTACCTGTGCCACAGAGTAGTTCTTTCTGAATGTTATAGACATACTGATTCCCCAAATATCATGAGCTCTGCATATAAAATTTTGTGGAGGAGAGTCTGGATTCAAGGCCCAATCTATGACCTGTCAAATCCAAGAAGAGATTGTATGCTTGTTGACTCTCCTCTTGACCCTGCCTGTACTCGCTAACAGTTTGTTGACATGTGGGTGAGCTCCTGAAATTCATTAAGATAACTCCTCAGAGCCCTCACAGGGCAAAGTAACTATTGGTCTGGGCCATTGGTTACAGTATGGAAACTCTCAGTTCAGAAGGGCCCAAATCTAGGATCCGCTACAGCCGGATTTCGAGTCTTGCAACAAACTCGGGGACGAAGTTCAGTGTACCTGCCTGCATCCCCTTGAATGAGTTATGTCATAAGAAAGTCCATGCAAATCGCCGACTCTCTTAGCAGAGGCCAAGGCAAAAAGGAAGACCATCTTGGGCATCAAGTTATGATCTGATGACGCACAGCGGCTCGTATATTGCTCCTTACAGGACCTGTTGTACACGAACTACATTCCAAGGGAGCGGTTCGACTTCTGGCTGAGGGCAAGTACGCTTGAAACTCCATATTAGAAGAGAGAATTCTGTCGAGGATGAAATGTTAACTCTGTTCAGTCTAAAGGTTCAAGGCTGAGCGGTAAGCTTTCACCACCAAGACTGGGCAGAGTATTTCCTCCTGGAGTTATAGCAAGAATTTCACTGTCACGAAAGAGTGACCACTTCGCCTAATAGGAGGTATCCAGACATCCTTTTCACTACTATCTGCGAAAAGCCTCTTTTCAAGAGGAGATGCTGGATAATCTCCAAGCATGAAGACAGCAAAGCCACTGTCTTGTGGTAAATCTTTGCATGTGGTTGTTTAAGTAGATGTGAAATTGGAGGGAGCTCCCTCAACACCTCTATGAGCAGATGTAGAAGTTCCGGAAACCATCCTGCATGCTGCCACATTGGAGCCATGAGGGCCATCGACAGGTCATGTGATGCCCTTACTTTGTTTAGAAGCCTCCTTAATAGGCAGAACTGGGGGCAAATGCATAGACATCTAGATTGTCTAACTAATGTTGGAAGGCATCCTGCCAAAATGCCTTGGAATATGGTACTGGAGAGCAGTAGACCGGAAATTTCCGGTTGAGAGACGTCGCGAACATGTCTATCATTGGTGAACTTCACAAATTCAAGACTTTGTTGGCTATCTAATGATTCAAAGACCAATCGGAGCGAGCTATCCGAGTTCTGCTCAGATAGTCTGCCAAGATGATTTACTTGCCCGAGATGAAATGGGCTGATAGGACTACCAAGTTGTCTTCCCTCCATTTTATTTCTACAGCTATATGGCATAGTTGCTTACTAAAGTATGCGACTACTGTGGTGTTGTTGCTCATCAGTATCACTGTTGGAATTGCTTTTGGGGGCCAGAAAAGCTGCTCTTATTTCCAAGAGGTTAACATGGCAATGCTGCTCGGAAATGGACCACCATCTAGAAGTGAGGCCCAACCTTTCTTTTGATGCATCTGGAGAGTATCCATGCTGGGGAGGAGAGAGATCTACTCCTCTGAGGAGCTTGGTGTCTAACATCCACTAACTCAGGTCTCTCTTTTGTTCTGGCTCCACTGGAACCTGGCTGTTTGAGGGTTCTTTGTGCTCAGACCAGAAGGTCTTCAGCTGCCACTGGAGAGACCAGATGCAAAGACGGCTAAGGGGCACCAGACGCTGCAGGGAGATCAGGTGTCCTACCAGTCGAGGCCACTGGTGTTTTGGTATTGAGTCTTGCATCAGAAAGGGGCATGCTGCCTGCTTTAACCTCTCTATTCTGCTTTTGTATGGAAGGATTTTAACTAATTGGATGTCTTTTTGCATCCCAAGGTATACTGTACCAGTTTCTGAGATAGTTGCAGGGAGGACTTTTCACAACTTACTATGATACCCAGATCACAGCAAAATTCGAGTAGCCTGTCTCTGTGTAGGAGAAGGGTCTCCACCAAGTCTGCTAGAATCAGTTAATCATCTAGATAACGCAATATATGAATGCCGTTCTTGTGAGCCAAGGTTGTCACCAGGAAGAAAATCGTTGTGAACACCTTGGGAGCTGTGGACAGGCCGAAGTACATCACCTTGAACTGGTATATCTTTCATTCAAGACGAGTCTTAGGTATTTCCTTGACGATAGATGGATTGGGATCTGGAAGTACACATCATTCAGGTCCAGAGTTATCAAAAGTCCTTTGGTCTGATGGCCTGTTTTCCATCTCCATCTTGAATGGAGTTTTTGGACAAACTCGTTCAGGACAGAGAGATCAATGACTGGCCTCCAGCCTCCAGACACTTTTTCTACAAGAAACTGTCGTCTGTAAACTCCTGGAGACCAAACTAAGACCTGGAGAACATCCTTCTCTAGCATGGTCTGGACTTTGGCCTGAAGAGCATGTTCCCTCAAGGATCCCTTTGCATAGGAACACGATATTACTGGATGACGAGTCAAAGGAAAGAGTGAACGTGACATGATAACCCGCACGGATGGAAACCGACCAATGTTCTGTCACCTGCTTATTAGGCATCCTCCAACCGGTGGATGGGTAGGAGGAATATCCCCCCTAGCGGGACCGACGACATCTACCTCCTCTACCTTACATCCCACTAGCAGGAAAGGACTGCTTGGGGCCTTTGATTACTGAAGTTGGACTGTTTAGGGGCATTTTACCTCCTCTTATGCCCCTGATACTTTACCCAAGAAGTTCTCTGTGTAGGTGGTGTCAAGGAGTAATGGCATGATACCATTGGACTGTAGAGTAGAGTCTTGGCCAAGCTTCCCCCAGCACAAAGCAATTCTGTCGGTCTTCCTCATTAAAGAGCACTTCTCTCCTTGACACATGCTTTTGGAATTGTGTAACAACAGAGTCATGCTGTTTCAGAGTCCAGTGGGACCACTGGTTGACAACATTGTGTTAGGAAATGTGTTGTTCTGGCACCAGAAAGCAAGGTGGACATTGCCTCCCTTTTCTGCTCAGAAGAAAAATCTTTGTTGCATAAGAAATATCTGACTGAGCCCAACCAGTAATCCAACCATAAAGTGGCCTGCCAGAGAACGTCATTGGTAGTACTGCCAGTTTCTCTAAGGTGGTGCTTTGTATTAATGTCAGTATTACGGAGTCTAATGGCAGAGGAGACAGATCATTGTCTATAATCTTGTACAGTAATATTTCTTCTGTTGCACATACGATAGAAGAAGCAAATGAGACAAGTTCTCTGCCTCAAGCGATTGAGAAACTCCTGCCACCTGAGCAAAAGCCCTTTTCTGGGCTCCGACCTGTGCCGCCCAGTGAAATGCTCCTTTTACATCATTTTTAAGGTAAAAACTGCTATGAATTTACCAGAGAAAAAATTGTCTAGGAATGCTAGGTTGAACCCAGCTCGCTCACCTAATAAGGTGTCAGTATAAATAACTGGGGTGTGATAAATAATCACAACCAGAGGCCTCGCACCATTTAAATATCTCCTTTCAATATCCCCGTACAGCGAGGTGCCGTTCAATACCCTAGCACCGATCTCTACTACCAACAGTCCAACCCACGCTAGTGACGTCACTCCTTTTCATAGCACCATTGGTTTACGCTGTTCTCTTTTTCGGTGTGTGTTTTTCCCGGATTTACCCAGGATTTATCTCATGATGTCGGACTCTACTGTCACTCCGTCGAAGTTAAGTACCAGATCTATGAGTTTTGAGTCTTTGGAGGTAGCCTTGCCCTTAGGTGTTATTTTATCACAGTTTTTAATTTTCACTGTTCGCGGCCCCGTTTCGGGACCGCCATGGTGGCTGGCTACCTCCTCTCTCTCTCGTTCTTAACGCCTTACAATTAGTCTTCCATACTGATTGTTTTTCGTTTTGAACCTATCTGGGTAATTCACGGTTTACACCCCGTGTTATTTTATTTTGTTATGGTATTTCATTATCCCGTTATTTACCATACAGTTGTTATGATATTACGGTATCATAGTTCGTGTTAGGTTGGCATGCCTGATCGCCTTCGGGCGCTGCTAGTTTTTTATGTTACTCCACGTTATTTTGTTTTCTTATCATAAGCGGATACGTTACATTATATTTACGACTAGTAGTTTCTTTAGTTTGAGTGGGACTCTCGCGAGGCAGTTTGTTTTCATATTTTATGTCGGCACCTCACCGACTTTGTGTTATGTTGCCCCCTCCCTGCCCAGCTCGGTCCTCCCCGTGCTGGAAGGTTCGGCTCTTCCCTGCCTCTCTCTTGCGTCCCTCTCTTTCTATATTATTCGCATGCTTTCCTATTCATTTATTTTATACCATATCAATTATATTATATTATATTATATTATGTCTATCCGTATTGATCATTCATATGTCGTGGTTCTTCGACCAGGTTGGTACGCCTGGTCTCTCTGTCCACGTGATAGCCTCCCCCCGCCTACATACCCACTTCAGGGATGCCTCGCTCTTCGAGCCTTGGAGTCAGCTGCTTTGTTTTACGGGTCGAGTCCTCTCGTACCCTTTTACCTCCCCCCTCCCTCCCCAGGGATATCGCCTGGCTCCTTCATAAGCGGACTTGTACGTTAGAGAGGCTATGTTATAGATGTATAGATGTTATAGTTTACCTTCCGTAGCCGTTTTCTCCCCGCCGCTCCGATTGGCCATCGGTCGGCGGGAGGGATTTCTACTATGGTTTGGGTTCCATGTCTTTTATATATTCACATATTATTCCTGGTTGCTACCTCACGGTTCCGCACCCCACGGATCCATTATAGGATCCCTCCCTTCACCCTCCCCGTGTGGCGTTCCGCACTTCATGGACCCCACTCGATGTTAACACTTTTATCTACGGGATCCCCGTTCGTAGCTTCCGGACCTAGCTGGCCTCCACGCTCACCTCAGACTCGGTAAATGGAATTATGGTTAATTTTAAATTTACATTGTCTTAACCTCTGTCATTCATGTTATTTTTAACGTGTCCCCTTTTCGGTGGCCTCGTTTTCGCAAGGAGATTCTTAAGCCTTCTTATTTTACTTCCCTTGTGGAAACCACTTACCTCCAGTAATAGTCTATTCTCTTTCAGAGCTCCCAGCCGGCTAAGACCTCTGCCCTGGCGACCCTCAAGGTCTGGATCGGTGGGTTCGCCCGCAATGTAAAGGCTAAACAGCCATACATTCTCTCTGAGGAATGGTGTTCCCTCATATACCCTAATGCCAAGACATCGGCTGCGGTCCCCAAAGATGTGTCGGACCCCATTATCGAGAAGATAGAGTCCCTGCTCTTAGCCCCGGGCCAGGAGGAGACGGGCGGGACTATAACAGAAGACGTCGCTACCCTCAACTTGGATATAGAACCGATGGCTCTTGACAAACCGAACGTAGGTAGTGAGGTAGGTGAGGCAGGTGGGTCCTGGGCTAAGATTCCTCTCCTTAGCCCGACTTTTTCTTCTACTTCAGCTCATTCTTTTTTTCAGGGCTTTCCGGGGACATCCGGGGCTGATTTCAAGCCCTGCCCAGTTACCCCGAAGGTTAAGACTCACCGTAAGCCTTTGCTTAAGACCCGAAAGTCTTCAAAATCCCCGAAGTCAGTCAAGGCTTCATCCTCTAGAGTCCCCAAAGACTCCGCTGCCGCATCTTCGACCTCTCATGGTTCGATTGCTACGCCGGCCCCCATTCCCGTCCCGGCGGAACCCTTCGACCCGAAAGCCTTTTCTAAGGAACTTCTTTCTCAGATCGGGTCTTTGATGTCATCCCTCACTGAGAGGGTCTCCAACAATGAGAACTTGGTGCAAGGTCTCATGCGTTCGGGGCTGCCACAACAGCAGCAATACCCCATCCCCGACGCTTCCAAGCTCCCACCATTCACCAAGAATAACCCCTGAAAGATGGCTCTGCTTTCTCCTTTTACGATGGCATGCTGACCATCGAGGGTTTTGGCACCCGGCCTCTGGAGGACTTCGAGTTCTACCCGCCGGGACTCCAATTCCCCTTCCCCGGCTTCGCCCGTTTGACCAAAGAGGCTCTGGTCCGGTTAGATAAAGTCCCTAGGGAGACTGTTATTTATCCCAAAGAACAGGCCCAGTCTACCCTAGTCCGTGCTTTAAACGAGTGGGATTGTGTGAACACGATGCTCACACCCCACAAAAGTTCTTACACCATGTTTGTGGTTGACGAGCAAACCCCCACCAAATGCGTCACCAAGATCGTGGACATAGCCTATCAGTCTGCCAAGGAAGAAAATCCCCGGCCACCTTTACGGCAGGCAAACTGAGCGCTGACTGTGCTTCCACACAGTTCAGCGAACGCCTCCCCAAGCTCCCGGAATCACTAATCCGCCTTGAGTTTGAGGCCCGGTGCAGGCTGAGTAGGTCAATTAATTCAGCCACTTTGGCCGAGATGACCGCCATAACTTACGAGGAGGAATCTCTTTTTAAAGTTCTGACCAAATCCCTCCTACAGACTTTGTTAGTGGATGCGTTTGAGTTCCTCAAAGCTAGATTCCGTTGCCGGAGACATGTGTTAGCCGAGGCTACCATCAGGCATGAGCCTAATAGGTTCATCAAAGCCCCGGTTTGGGGCCCGGACCTCTTCCCGGAGGACTTGGTAAACTCTGTTCTCTGCGAGGCAGCTAGGGTTAACCAGAGCCTCAAAATTAGATGGGGCCTAGTCCCCAAGCGGAAGTTTGAGCCAGCTGGCGCCTTGGCCCGAGGCAGGAAGAGGTTGAGGCCCTTCCATTCCTCCCAGAACAGACAGTCCCTTCAGGTTGTACAACCCACCCAACCTTCTACTTCGAAGGGACACCCTCAACAACAGTATGTGTTGGTCCCTCAGGCACAGGTAGCGTCGACGTCGTATGCTACCTCCCCTGCCTTTAACCACACCTACGAGTCCCAAGGTTCCTTCCATGGCTACCAACATAACAGAGGCTCTGGAGCCAGTGGTGCCTTTCATAACAGAGGTGGCGGAAGGGGTTTCAACCGAGGCAAGGAATTCCGCGGAGGCAGAGGAGGCAAGTCATCCTCAGCCCATTGAAAATCTTCAGTTAGGAGGGAGACTTTACGTCTTTCGAGACCGTTGGAGGTTCAGCAATTGGGCTTCCAGCATAATTTCCAAAGGTCTGGGGTGGAGCTGGATAAAAGGGCGCCCTCCACCGACCAGTTTCTTTCAACTTCCAACGGAGGAGCTAAGATCGTTTACAGAAGACCTATTGCAGAAGAACGCAATCCAAAGAGTCCATCGCTTAAAATTTCAAGGTCGCTTGTTCAGCGTGCCAAAAAAAGGCTCAGACAAGCGAAGAGTAATCTTAGACCTGTCCTGTCTGAACTCCTTCATTCGTTGCGACAAGTTCCACATGCTAACCGTCTCTCAGGTGCGGACCTTACTTCCCCGTGGGGCCGTCACCACCTCTAAAGATCTTACCGATGCCTACTATCACATTCCAATAGCAAGAAACTTTCGTCCTTTCCTAGGCTTCAAACTAGGCAAACAAGCCTATGCATTCAAAGTGATGCCATTCGGGCTCAACATAGCGCCCAGGATCTTCACCAGACTAGCAGAGACGGTAATTCAAGACCTTTGAATCCAAGGGATTCAAATAGTGGCTTATCTGGACGACTGGCTCGTCTGGGCAGACAATGTCAAGAACTGCCTCACGGCAACGGACAAGGTTCTCACCTCCCTTCGTCAGTTAGGGTTTCAGGTCAACCTCGACAAATCCCGCCTGGTCCCGGAGACCAAGTTTCAATGGTTGGGATTACAATGGGACCTGCGCTCCCATCCGCTATGCCTCCCAAAAGCCAAGAGGACGGAAATAGCAAAGAACACGAAACGGTCTCTCAGGGACAAGTTGACGTCCAGGAGGAATCAGGAAAGAATTCTAGGCTCCTTACAGTTCGCCTTCGTAACAGACATTGTCCTAAAGGCCAAACTAAAGGACATAAACAGAGTATTGCGATCCAGGGCAAACAAGAAGCGTCGAGACTAAAGTGCTCGACTTCCCACAATCCTGAGGGAAAGTCTTCAGCCATGGATGAAAGTCAAAAGCCTATCGAAGTCAGTCCCCTTGCAATATCCAGCCCCAGAACTCGTCATTCACACAGACGCCTCCTTAACAGGGTGTGGAGGATACTCCCTGCACAAGAAAGCCCAGGGACTATGGTCGACGATATTCCGACAATTTCACATCAATGTACAGTACTAGAGGCCATGGCAGTATTCCTTACTCTAAAACGACTGAAACCAGCCAGGAACCTTCATATCAGGCTGGTTCTAGATAGCGCAGTCATAGTCCACTGCATAAACAGAGGAGGCTCCAAGTCAGCCCACATAAACCACGTCATGTTAGCAATATTCTCCATGGCGACATCGAACAAGTGGCATTTGTCAGCAGTCCACCTTGCGGGAGTGCGGAATGAAGTGGCGGACGCACTTTCGAAGACAACTCCGCTGGAGTCGGAATGGTCCCTAGACGAACAGTCATTCAAATGGATCTTATATCAGGTCCCGGGTCTCCAAGTGGACTTGTTTGCGACGGAATCCAACCACAAACTAGAATGTTACGTGGCCCCCAACCTGGACCCTCGAGCTTATCCTGCTGAAAGTATTGGACAAACTCAGGTCTTTCAGAGGCTGAGTGGCTCTGGTAGCCCCCAACTGGCCCAAGAGCAGTTGGTTTCCTCTGTTGCTGGAACTGGGCTTCTGCCCTCGGCAGATTCCCAACCCTATACTAACACAAGTAGTACAAATTCGCAATGTGTTAGCTTCCTCAAGAATTCAGAGTGCCCTAACTTTATGGACTTCATGAAGTTTGCAGCTCAAAAGGGTGCAAATATTGACCCTCTAAATACCCTATTCTTGGAATCGGACAAAAGGGAATCCACCCTCCGTCAATATGACTCAGCAGTTAAAAAACTTGCAAAATTTTTAAAGGACTCAAAGGTTGAGAAGATGACGATGAACCTAACTGTGACCTTCTCCAGAACTCTCTTTGAATCAGGCCTGGCAGCCAACACCATCACTACGATCAAATCAGCTTTGAAAAATATCTTCCATACTGGTTTTGATATTGACCTTATGGATTCATACTTCTCGTCCATCCCGAGAGCTTGTGCCAGATTAAAACCATCAACTCGCCCTAGTGCAGTTTCCTGGTTTTTGAATGATGTCCTGAAGCTGGCCTCTGACACTCTTAATGAATCCTGCAATTACATGGCACTATTAAGGAAGACATTGTTCCTACTGAGCCTTGCTTCTGGCTCCAGAATTTCAGAACTATCTGCCTTGTCAAGAGATCCAGGTCATATTGAATTCCTCTCTTCGGGAGAAGTCCTTCTCTCCCCTAGCAAAGTTTTCCTGGCTAAAAATGAGGACCCTCAGAACAGATGGTCTCCCTGGAAGATTGTTCCACTTCCTCGGGATCCATCCCTGTGCCCAGTTACCACCATGGAAGCCTACTTAAATAGAACTTCCATTACAACCACAGGGCCCTTATTCATTAGAGAAAATGGAGGAACCATTACCCTTAAAGGAATCAGGCAACAAATCCTTTATTTTATTAAACAGGCTAATCCTGAATCATTCCCCCATGTCCATGATATTCGAGCTGTTGCTACTTCAATTAATTTCTTCCATCACATGAAATTTGATGAGCTCACGAAATATACAGGCTGGAAGTCCCCTAAAGTTTTTAAACGCCACTACCTAAAACCTTTGGAAGCTCTAAAATTTGCTACAATAGCAGCTGGGAATGTGGTTCTTCCTGAAGGTACTGAGTCTTAATCACAACGTCTTGCTCTATCCTCTTTTCCTCCTATCTGCCTTACTTATTGTTACTACCTAGTTTTGGTTTTGTTTTTCTTGAACTACACCTTTATGGTGTATTGTTGGATACCTCGTTATGATCTCAATTACTACGAATTGTTTTTATTTATACCTGTTTTTAGTCTTATTCTCCACGAGCTGGTTTTGAATTATTTACTATCATGATGATATTTATTTGATCTGCATTATCTGCTTGTCTTTTTTGCCATCCCTAGTATGGGATTTTTTGCCATTATTGTATTTACCTATTCGCTATTAATGTTGAGAGTACTTACCCTCGGGATACCTTGTATATCCTTTCCTGATATTAAAATCACGTTTGGTATTATTTTGTATTTATTACTTCCCTCAGGTATTGTGTCAAGTTTGGGTCCCTATTCTCTGGCACTATTTCACTGGGCCGGCACAGGTCGGAGCCCAGAAAAGGGATTTTGACGAAGGGAAAATCTATTTCTGGGTGAGAGACCTGTGCCGCCCAGTGAACCCACCCTTCCCTCCCTTCTTGGGCCCCAATCTTGGGTGCTATAAGGAGTGACATCACTAGCGTGGGTTGGACTGTTGGTAGTAGAGATCGGTGCTAGGGTATTGAATGGCACCTCGCTGTACGGGGATATTGAGAGGAGATATCTAAATGGTGCGAGGCCTCTGGTTGTGATTATTTATCACGCCCCAGTTATTTATACCGACACCTTATTAGGTGAGCGAGCTGGGTTCAATCTAGCATTCCTAGACAATTTTTTCTCTGGTAAATTCATAGCAGTTTTTACCTAAGAAATGATGTAAAAGGAGCATTTCACTGGGCGGCACAGGTCTCTCGCCCAGAAATAGATTTTTCCTTCGTCAAAATCCCTTTTCTTGGCCCTTTTGGCCATCTCTAGACCAAGGTAAGGCTACCCTAGTCTAAGGAGATCATTTTCCTTATACAAGACAGGACGTGCACGAAGACGTGCTCTGAAATCCTGTTCTAAGGACGAAATCTTAGGACTGGCGGGCATGGATAGCAAGTCGTCTGAATGATCGGAACCATAATCAAGTAGATCATCCACTCCCAAGCTCGCACCCATTGGAGCCCAGGGTGGGTCAGAGTCTTCCTCTCCTCCAGTCTCGCTGAGGCTGGTACCAAACCAAGAACGCCCTTCTGAGGATCTGGGACCTCGAGTCTCGAGATCCAGTTCTGAGGAAGGATCTTACTTTCCTTCCTCCCTTGGGTGGTTGTAAGCACCGCAAGGAGTAAAGACTACTCTTTCCTTGCGTCCTCTGTCAGTCGTGAAACCTACGGAGGCATGGAGGAGAGAGCAGCTACCTTCGAGGGAGGAGCGGATGGTTCGGTCTGGACAATTTGTATCAGAGAAAGCCAATAATTACCTAGGGGAGGTGTCGGCTGACATTGCCCTCCTTTCCTCTTCTATGGTTTGATTGGAATAATTCCCAATCTTTCCCACTCGAATGGTATTGGAGATCTTGGAGTCACCTGAAAGACTGCAGTTATGGAGAAGGGCAAGGGGTACTAAGAGGAGGAGCCTGCCTCGTGGTAGGGCTCCTACTCCTCAGGTCAAAGGGTGGAATGACCATCCCAGAGGACTTTACCACCTCGAGAGGGATAGGAGAAGTATCCGAAAAAAGGTTCATCAGGTGAGAATGTTGCCAATCCAGAGACCACCTGTGAAACTGCCTTCACCAACTCGGCAAACCAACGGACGTCTTTTGTAAATGATGGAGCACCCACAGAGGCGTGCTTTTATTCTTCCCTTGGCGAGCTCGAATAGTTGGCATATTGTGCTTGCAAGAGGGATCTATTTAAAGTAAGGACAAGTACACACTTGTTATTGAAGTACCTGTAGTGCGTGTGGGTGAGCAAGCTCGTGCTAAAGAGGTAGTGTATACTGGAGCTCTCTCATGAACTACAGAAGCAGTGCAAATAGGTGATCACGGAAGAGGTACCGTGGCAGTGCCCCTTGTTGAGTGCTCATACTCTACCATAGTAGAACAAATAGGTGATCGTGGGTGCGCACGTTCCTGAGCAAAGTCTTGTGCTGCCGAAGCAATGCATGGTGGTGAGTGCGCACGCGCAGACCCTGATCATTATGAGGAGCTTGCCCGCCCACCTTGCCAATGCTCAGTGGTCAGGTGCGCAATACTGTACAAAACTGGCCAATCTAGGGTCTGTGCATTGACATGCCGAAGCCCCGTGATATAAAGCACGATCACTCGCCAGTGTTCTAGCAGAAGGTTGATGAGTAGCCTTGTGCACTCATACAGAGGTGGCACGAGTTTGGATGGTGGCGAGCAAGGCTGCAAAAGTTTTCCTGCACGCTGGCACACAGCAGGAAAACCAGGTTCTTTCCTGTAAGGGGATAAAGTCTGAGGCGGTGGTCCCGAGGGGCCTGACCTCGCAAAACTCAAAGCACTTTCTTGTGCCCGTAACAGGAATTGAAAACAGCCTTTGTACCCCATCGTCCTCTTGCTCTGAGGAGCATTGCTCATTTCCTAAGCCCCCAGGGGGGCAACTACTCGGGTGAGTAGGGTTTCGCTCGCTGGCGAAAGAGGTGCTCAACATCAGGTGGGGAAGATCAGTGCTTCATATGTTGCGGAATCTCAGCGTGCTGAGCCAACTTGGGTTGAGGGCACGTAGCGAAATCGGCGATCTTAGAAGATCGACCGTGATCAGCTTCTGGGTTCATTTTGAAAGGCTTCCCTGACTGGTAACTCAAGAATCAACAGTCTGAAACTGCCTTCATTCATACTTCAGAGCTGCATAAACGAAGGGTGAGTGAGAAAAAGTGGAGGTAGCTACAGTGAAGGGTACGAGAAGCTCAGAGGCAAGGACCATGTTCAATCCCTGGGGAAGCAGGTGTACGCTCCTGCTGTTCCCCTGACTGTAGCACCTCCAAAATCCATTCTTTAGAGAAACGGTAGCCCAGAGTGAAAAGAGACTTCCCTATGGGCGAAATCCGTGCCGCTTCACTAGGGAAAGCGACGGAGTCCTCTGAGCCTAAGGGTTGTTTAGGGGTTCAAATGGCCATCACTCTTATTCATTTGTCCGACAGAGGAAAACGAATGAGCAGTGTCAACCGGGAGGGAAGGAGATGCTGAAGTAAGAAGTCAGGACTTCTTCGGCTTTGAGGAAGACCCCGAAGGAGAAGAATCCCTTTTGGACTTCTTTGTCCGTTGCCTACCGAACCCCACCCACTTGGAGGATGGAAGCCCCCGGTACTCATTACAAGAAGAATCCTGCAAGCAGTTTAAAGGCCATGAGGATCTGTCTCCACAGCTAACATGAAGATGCCACAAAGATGCCCTTCAAATCCAGGACAAACCTGCATTTTAGCAATCCTGTAAAGATCACAAGCACACCAGAAAAGAAAAAAGGTAGAAAGTTAATAGCCATTTAAAGAATTTAGGTTAATGAGAGTAAAATATATATAACACTGGTGTGTGGTCTATCCCCCTCCATATAGCAGTGGTTTGCTATACCTCGCTAAAAAATTTATGGCTAGTTTCAGCTTTCACCAAAATATATATTCATAGTCAACGAGATATGGTTTGTATTAGGTGTTGAAACTAAATTAATTTTTGCTGGATAGGTAATTTCAGCATCTGAATATAAATTGTTTTAAAGGTTAGGATATGACTGGCAGAACAGAGTAACCAAGTGTGTTTAGTAGAACCCCATTAACCAGTATGTGACTACTATATGTCAAGGTGGAAATGGAAAAAGGTTGAACTGCTGAAGAGAGACTGGTCAGTACCTTTTCAATACTTACATGAAACTATCGATGAAGTATGTTATGTACAGTATTAGAATTCTTAATTGTGCATAATATAGGAAGAAAAAATGCAAGTATTCTTACATTATAAATTTATTTATTCATACTGTAGTTTGAGCTTAACATACAGTTGATTAAAAAATCATCTTGTAAACTTTATACTTTATGAACCAGATAGGTCTTCATGAACATACTGGTATATTGTAATACAAAAACTCAAAAGAAAAAAAAATCATGGCCCCTTTTACATACCTTGTGAAACAAAAGCTGTAAATAAAAACATTGCTTATTGTGACACAACAGTTGTAAAGACTAACAAAGTCTCATTTCATTTTCAAATGGATAATATTTTCAATTGGAATTTTCCTTTTCTTTTCTTCAACTTTTAAACACACTTAACATTTTTTGCCCTGTGAAACAAAACATAATATTGTTGTTGTAATTTTATACCAATGTATAATTTTCTATGTTTGATCTTTGATGAATGAGAGATGAATACTCTGTATGATACTAAAGCCCCTTTGAACAATAAATATAGTCATTATTATTCTTTAAATGATTTACAAAGTAACAAGTATTGATGGTAAGCACAAACATTCCTTACATTTATTTCATCAAACTACTATTCTATAAAAACATAACTACTGGATTCTCTCAAGTACAATAATGAAGTAGAATATGATATGGAGAGAGGTGTATCTTATTCACTAGAGACAAGGACATACCCACTCACAAACCCCACATATTTCAAGCACCACATTCATGTACTCAGATCAACCTTCACAATGGGGTTAAATAAAGTTTTTTAAATGCTGTAACTTACATCCACACCACACACATACACACTCCTATGGTATCCTCTCTGCTATTTCATCTTGTGTTTCTACAGTTGTAAAGGAATAAGCAACCAGTTATTCCTTGGCAGTAACATTTTTATTATAATGCTATAATGCTTTTAAAGGCATATTGATTGCTTTTGCCTTTACAATTACAGTACTATGAACAAAGAACACAACACAGTTTGGTTTCTTTATGTCGTCTTTACGGAAGAATACATGGATCACAAATTCTTTATCAAAGAAATCCTTTAACCCTAGGTTATTGCCAAGAGCAATATAAGATGGATTAAAATGATAAAAACTCCCTTTTTAAAAACTTATGCACTACAATGGTATTCTTGGTCTTTTAAGCAAGGGAGGAAGACCTCTCTTACTATATACCCTATGGAACCAGTCCAACACAGAGCCCATATTAGAAATATTCTTATTAAAGAATTTATATTGCTATAACTGTTACAATTACAAAACAATTCCCAATCTTCCAATTCAAAATATGAATACAGAACACTGCTGTATATAATAGAAGTATAACGTGACCTGGGATTAACGACTTTTAATACACACATTTGTACATGTTCACCGATATTTACATGACGGGCAATATGTGAAACCTAAGCCAGATATCTGAGCTTGCTTGCAATTGACAGTATTGCAGTATTCATGCACAAATTTAGGCTGAACAATATTTGGTTCTATTGCATGGTTTCACAAGAAAATAATACTTAAATTATTTATACATTTGAAAATGAAGATGAATGTTTTGACATAATGACACGGACACAAATACAATGATTGAGGCCCAACTACTTTACAACAAATATATATCTGTAGACTTTCCAACAAGACAACAATTACAAAACTTTCTATACAGTGGCCAAATACTCTGAAACTAATTATTATCATTTGATGTACAATAAATGCACTTATTCTATATACAGTACAATATTTAATTTGTGCTTCTGTCTGATGAACTGATATGATTTCACTTGGCAACACTAACAGCTTTTGCTGATTACGGTAAACATATTTTCTTACTTTTGCTTTTTGTAGACTAAAAGTTCCTCATTGTCTAAAATTTTCTACCTTGCAAAAAAGGTCCTATTATAAGAGAAAAATTGAAAGGAAAAAAATCTTTTAAAACAAAAGCACCACTTAGCCATATAAAATCATTGGTATTCAGATTGCAATTCAGTATTGCACAAAATCTTTCATGGTGTAAAAAAAATTTCCACTTGCCCAATTTCACAGTAACTTCGTGCACACTTTTTAAGATATGTTCCCTTTTGAGTTACTTTTAAAAATGTATCAAGTTCTGAAATAAGGAAAATAATGGTTATAAAAGAATTTTATAATCCGCTGTAGTCAAAAGTTCAATCTCTGCATTAATTGTACAAGTAAAATTTAAAATAACATTTTTGAACTAGTCTGACTCCCTAAATGAATCTATTCAATCAGGAGGGTGTGTTGTGGTCAGACTAAAAATGAGCACCCTCAACAGAATTATGCCATTATTGTACACTTGGGATTCTAGTTTACAGGAGTGTTTCATGTTGGGAAGAAGTTGGATCTTTCCAACCCTGTGCTTCCCTCATTGAGCTACTAGAGTCCAGATTCTGTAGCTTTAAAGGAAGAGGGTCAGTAGAAGAACTAGAACAATTGACATCAAACTGGGAGTTAGACTTCACCTTCTCTCACATTTTACTTGATTCTACAGCATCCATACCAATTTCATTGGAAGGACGTTCTACGTCGCCATTAACGTTGACACTGCCCAATCTCTCAAGTTCCTTCTTACTGAGTTCATATACCAGTCCAGCTCCAATACTGTCTCCGAGGACATTAATCATAGTACGGAATCGATCCCTGAAAAGAAGTAAAATAATTTATTGTACAAGGATTACCACTTCAGATTAATTTTGGTATATAATTTTAATAACAACAGAATAAATGTGCTTTATTGACTAACAATAAACATTTTGTGAAAAATGTTAAGCTGAGAAAACTGCCAAGATATTGAAACCAAATTGAAGAAAATTAAATTAAAGTCCATCTCATACTTACAATAACCAATCTACAGCTATGATAAGGGTCATGTCTTCTGGCGGAAGTCCAACAACATCAAGTACCATCACCATTGTCACTAAACCAGCTTGAGGTATACCAGCTGCTCCAATAGCTGCTGCAGTTGCAGTAATGCTGTCAAAAAGAAGAATATACAGTCATACCTCTCTAAACGAAAGAATCTGCTTACGAAATTTTCAAGCTGCGAAACGAGATGCAAATATTTTTATGACTAACTTTACGAAAAAATTTTCATTATAAGAAAAGAGATTTGGCAGACAGGCTGAGAATAAAATAGTCATCCAATAACAAGAGTTGAAGAACATGGGTTTAGGCAATAGAAAATGCAGCTGTAGTCCATAACAGGGGTAACCATAATAGTACAGTACATATGGTACTGTATATTTTGTATATGTACATTATTGTACTGTATGTATAGTATTATTCTCCATTTATTATTACATTGCTGCAATAACAACTTAATTTATAGGTATTAACAGTTAGTTTAGGTATATTGATTGGTTCTAATGGATTTGGCTTGCAGCATTCCATTGTGGTTATACTGTAGCTTTATTATAAGATTTTATGTGGTGTTTTGTAGGGTCTGGGACGAATTAGGCAATTTGCATCTGAAATGTGACTCACAACACGAAAAAATCATTTTATGAAAGACACTCCAGAACGAATTAATTTTGTGTTGTGAGCCATTACTGTACTATAATGGCCTAGGTACAATGTTATTTTCTTTATATGCAAAACCTTTTTGTGGTGGCTAAGGAAGTACGCTGTACATGGCTATCATTATCCAGAACTGTTTACGATCCCTTAAGGAGCGCAACTACAATGTTATTTGAGGTTATTTAAATCTCAATCTACTTTTTGGTTTCTCGATTGATTTCTTCCATTTAAATAGCATCTGAAAATTAATTATATTTACAAAACATTTCAAAGAAAATTTTGATATTTTACCTTTTTTGTATGTATTATTTCATTAATTTATGGACACTTTCAATTGAGACTATTTTTCTATTTTCCAAAGATACTTCAGATTGTAGGAAATAAAATTCCTTATCTTTTCATGTTTTAAAGGAAAAAGTAGATGCAATTTACTCTGAAAATTTTAAGTTTGTGAGAATATGGGGTTTTCAAAGTTTTTTTTTTTTTTCTTTCTTTGTGGATTGATTGAATAGACTTCAGTATGGGCTTTCGGGGTAATTTTACTTGGCACTTAAAATCATAAGGACATAATCATCATCATATTTTAGAGTTGTTTACTAACCAGTAGAGAGTCCCTTCCCTCAAATACAGATATGCTACATGTACCAAATGCAGACACTAGACGTGGCGAGCACAATCTGTTGTTTACCTTCCTTCTCATATTCATAAAATTGTAAATTTACATAAATTACAAATAAAAAAAAATAAAGGATTATAGCTTATGAATTCTTTACCTGATAGCAACAATTTGTCCAATTGTAAGAGGCATTCCTCTGACTTGTGCAATGAATATAGCAGCAACGGCTTCGTAGAGGGCTGTTCCATCCATGTTAATGGTTGCTCCAATGGGAATTACAAACCGAGTAACTCGAGTATCAATGTGATTCTTTTCTTCAAGACACTGGAACGTAACTGGTAGTGTTCCAGAGCTGTAAAAAATAAAAAAATAAACTTTATACATACTGTACCCAATTTCATTGTCAACTTATGGGTATCATGAATGTGCTACATTTGGCTGGTGTATTTTCTTTTAGACTTTGATTAGAAACGAAAAAAATTCGAAGGGAACATAAAGAGCTAACTTTAGTAAAACACACTGTAGCTTCCCGTTTTAATTGCTCTGTGCAGGATAGAAGTTTGTAATAGTGAGCATGCTTTCTTCAGTAGTGTAAAAAGCTTTTTTTTTTTTAACTGTCCAGAACACTTGACACAAAAGTTAAATATTGATCTCATACATTAGTACAGTAATAAAATTTTCTATCAAATATTTATATTAAAGACTAATCTTAATTTCTTATTTTGCAGGTGACTGCTCTGCACAGAGGAATTGCCTTTGCTTGATTTATTATAAATTTTTCCTTTATAGTAATCGGAAACATCGAAAACTTCAAATATTTCTTGAAAGGCAATTTTTTTTTTTTTATAAAAGTGGAGTTCTGAAGAATTATAAACCTACTAAATTTACCTTGATGCCGTAGCAAAGGCTGTGATGTACGCTTGGGTCATGTTGGCTAAGAATCTGAATGGTAACTTCCGAGTCAACACTGTGTAAAGAAGAGGTAATACAACCAATCCATGGATGAAAATACCAAGAACTACAGTGCCAAAATACATTCCCAGCTGGCCAAGCATAACGCTGAAATCCTCCATCTCAATCATCATGGAGGCTACCAAGAAGAGAATACCAACGGGAGAGATCCTGAAAAGTTGATTTTCAATATAGAAGTCGGCTTAAGAATTTTCTTAATATGGTTTCAGTATTTATTAGGTACAGTAGTGACAAATTTATCATCGGGTTTTAATTCCTATGACAGCACCACACATATTCAGTTATGGTCAGATACAGTACATATATTTTAATATCATTCTAGAATTTAAGCAGTCATGAAAAAAAAAGTACTGGGGCTTAAATACACAAATGAGTTTTGGCCCAATTGAAAAAAAAAAATTGATGAAAAGGATTAAAAGGAAATATTGTTAAAGACTTCATTGTAAATATAGATAAAATAAATAGTCACTAACCAATGTATAAAGTTAGGAAATACCTGTTTCCCACTGTCAACACCCAGTATTACAACTATGACTAATTTACATTAATAAGAAAATGAAATTGCTTTTTTGATGCAGTAACAAACTCAACTTTTTAGTATAAGAGACTCCTTTGGTGCAAAACTAGTGGCTGAATGATTATGGATCAGGATTTTAAAGATAGTGAATTGAGTGGGTCATGCCAGTCAATCTTGCCATTCAAGAGTCCTCACTTCTATTTTCAGAGAACGGATCTCTCAACTCTGCAAAAATAAGATTTTACCTCTAATTTCATCATGTATGAGTGAAGTGTTGTGTTATGCTAAGCTGTGATGTTTAGTGTTGCATGGAATTAAAACAAAGTGGAGATAAGGAAGTACCCTAACAAGAATCAACCTTGGGGCAGTTTCATGTCTTGGCCTTCCATGGATCCACATTCCTTTTGTGTTGTGTGCAGTAATTCCCAACATTCTGTGTTGTCCTTTGTTTTCTTCCCAGTGGTGCAATTTTGAGAAGTAGGTGAAAACCATGAAGAGTTCTTTGTCTTCCTTGAAAGATTTTACCTCCCCAATGATGTCGAGGGAGCTTTTTACTTCCCTCCCTGGAAGAGCTTGAGGGCTTACTCCTGCTGACTCTCCTGACCTCCAAGCCTGGGGCTAGTACAAATGGAGGGGGTTAGGGGTCTGTGTTACTGATCCATCCTGTACAGGAGTGGAGCATTAACCTTCTCCCACTGGATTATACAAAAGTGTCTTATAACTAAGTGGCTGGTCCTCACTTGGTATAATTGGAGTAATATCTATAGAGGCATTGCATTTCTTCTGTGCTAGAGAACCAGAAAGGCTAGTGACCTCTGCTCCTACCCATTGTTTAATGAAGTGTTTCTTGACAACTTGCAGATTCAAAAAAATCTCTACCAAGTTTGTAGCAGTCAAAGTTATGGCAGGTTAGAGCAGCAAGAGAAGCATACATGATTCTCCTCCTCCTTGAAATCTCTGCCTTGCCAGAAATGGAAGAGTAAGAAGAATCTCTCACTGGAAGACCTCTCATAAGGAGTCCTATTTGACTACTTCAAAGAGTCCGCTACTTACCCTTGCCTGGTAGACCGTTAACCCTTGCAAAGAATCATCATGTTCATAGGTCCAGTGCTGCTTCTTTCGCCAAAGCAACATAGACCCGAGTTGGGTATTGCCCAATACCCATCTCAAGCCTCTCAAAGCCTGAATAAGGAAAGAACATTTGTGTAAGTCCCTCCCACTTCAAAAGTGACTGGAGAGGTTCAAAACTCTTGGTATGATCCACGTAGGAATATCAGGGATCATAGATCACTGTCTTATGGACCAAGACATGATGATCCTAAATCTCCTCCCCTCAAGTACAATTTTCATCCACATTCCCCCTTCCCGAAATATGGGTCAAATCACTCAGGGAGGCGTAACCATTTTCCCCTTCAGGATGAGACCTGGTTCACTCACCGTTAAGTACCATGCCTGATACATCTTCCTAGGGGTAGGGCCAGGGATCAAACCTTTGACTACTGCTAAAGTTTTTTCCAGGCCAGACAAGGGGGAATTAACCAACCGTCTATTTGGTGGGCCCAAACATTCGCAATTTATCTCCTCCTCCTCCATACAAAGATTACACTCCCAGTTCTGTCTTATAACTTTCTCATACAGCACCAATCAATCCCAAGTCTGTGCTGATATGGCTTCATTTCTTGCCCATGACCAAATGACTTGGGACAATTAATCTCTGGAAGGGCCTCTTAGTCATGCTTCAGAAACTGTGTCCAGCGTGGGATATTTTCTCCAGATTCTGAGTACAATAAAGTCCAGCACATTTCAAGCCCAGGGGGCTGGGTAGGCGATCCCTTAACTCCATAACCTAATCTATCCTTGCCTTGGGCGGGCTTTATGTAAATTCTCCAATCTGCAGGACAAATTAGGTATTTAAGTCTAGCCAGATCCTCCTAACATTAGTAGAAAAGTCGCATACAACGTTTCTTCAAACTGTGATCCCTTTCCTCTGCAAATAGACCTGTTAAGAGTATGAACTCTCAAAGAACCTTCCAATAGAGACAATCAGAACAGATGGTACATCCCTCTCTGCCTCTGATTCCATGACTAAAGAAAACATGCCCATGCCTTCTCTCCAGGCTGCATCAAGGCTGTTCGGAAACTTCACAAAATTATTCTTTGAGGATGACATCGCAGAGATTTTGAGGCTTACTCAGAATGATGAAAGAGTCATCCTCTTTCTCTCCTTCAATCAACAACCTTGTGGGCTAACTTTGTCCTGAAAAGGAGGAAGGCAGTTGCAATATTTTTTTTCACAAGCTATTGAGGAAAATTGGCTAAATCTTTGCAACAGATTGTTGCAGAGATCCCCAATTATCTTTCCAATAGAGAAATAGCAAGAACCGTGAATAAAGTAGAGAATCTACATATGGAACTCTGATGAACCATGCAGTTAGCTTTAGAACCTCTAGGCCCTCAAGAGGGAGTGCAGAAAAGCATTAAAGGATAGACATACTTTTGAGATTGGGCTTGTGACATATTCTAAACCTAAACAGGACCCACAGCAGCCTCTTTCTCCTTAAGGGCACTATCTCCTTTCCCACACCCTCTTAGGCACAGTACAGAAAATAAAATCGTAAAGAGGAAGGTTAGAGAAAACTTAAAATGGGCATTCCACATATCCTTCTGCCACAAATCAGGAAAACCAGTCATGGCAGCGGTGAGAAGCTGAAGCCAAACCTTGGGTAGCAAGTGTCCTTCAGGAGGGATACTTATTCCCCCTCAAGGACTTTTGACTTCCCTCAGTTAGTTCTGAGCCTGGTGCCAGAAGTGATACTGATATTGTAGGATGTGCTAGTAGTTGCCAAAGAATTGTCCCTGACTTCTTGGTAGAGTACTAATCAGGGTTTGGGGACTGGTCATCAAACTCTAGTCACTGAACTAGTTTGTCAGCCAAACTTTTGCAAGTTCTCCTTGGATACCTGTCATCCTTAGAAAAATAGCTCGCTCCTCATTCTCACAGTTATGTCACTGGTCAGTCGCCAAGGATTCTCCCTTCCTCTTTGTTCCACTAGTTCGGGAAGTTTGAAATAATCTTGTCTGGTTGTTTTACAAAAGCAAGCTCTTAATTTAATGTACCTCGGAACTCTCCTCCTTCAGACATGCTACCACAGTATTCTCGTACACATCGAAGAGTTAAGACATGCCTTGAGGACCTAGTCTCATCAGGAGTGTTGACATAGGAAGATCAATGCCTTTATATGAGCGTTCTTGATATACAAGCATCATTCTTGGCTTTACAAACATTTCAAAATTGGGTGACAGGTCGATCATTTGTGTTGATGAGCAACAATACAATACCTTAGTGATATACATCGACAAGTAGGGAGGGACTTGTTGATGAGCAACAATACAATACCTTAGTGATATACATCGACAAGTAGGGAGGGACTATCTCCCTCCTCCTCTGTGCATTTACTTCGTTAACCATCTGGGCAGCACACGCTCTGCCGCCAGGGGCAGTATGTAGTGATCCCTTCATATCCTTGCATAGTATATAGACTCAAGGCTGATATGTGGAAATGAGAACTCACTTTCACAATTTTTTTACCCAATGCAAGTAGCCTACAATTCCTTGGACCCCTTCATTGGTTCTGTGTAGTTTTCCTATCTCCCTCATCTAAAGTAATGATGAGACATACAAGTAGAGTGACAGGTTTGTCTTCTTATGCTTTCCAATCTTGTGTGTGTAGCAGTCTGACTGTTACTTTCTTGCACAGTAAGTTATGGCCATGAGCTCCTCCTCTAACTCTAATTGTATACAAGAAGGAGCCCTCCATCCTCTTAAATCAAAGGGGAGGATAGATCTTGTATAATCAAAACATTGGTCATATTTGTACCAAAACCTTTATTTTCATATGAAGTTTGGAGTGTTAACCACAACACTCCCTGTCCTCCTTTCTTCTTATTTTACCAACCAAACTGCTTCCTTGTCACACGAGACAAACATTGATTAGGAGGTGCTTGGGGTCAACAACCTTACTCCATATTGGGACCAGGTTGAAAACATTATCCAGGAGGGAAAGAATCTTTCCAGCATGATTCATAGGAGGACTAACTCTCACCGAGTGAATATCCTATATTAAAAAAACAAATGTTTGTTACCACATCGAAACATAATTTTTAGTAAAAAAGAAAAAAAATATTCTGACTTGCTACGCAAACACAAAGTCCTTCTCAAGTAGGTCCCCCTTCAGCCGCCTCACTAAATCCTTTTGCTCTAACGAAAGTTTCTATCTTAAAACTTTAATTAAAAATCTACCAGCTGCTAGCTTCTTGCCAAAGTGATCCTCTATTTCAAAGGAACTTGGGTTTGTATAACTAAAAAAAAAATATACTGTAGATTATTAAAAATTTGATATTTTAATAAATAATCTTAGATTCTCCAAGTATTTTAATTGCATTGGTATTTTTTCTAAAAACTTAAAAGCGGGGGAATTAACACCATAGAAAGCTAACCTAATAAGGTTATTTATATACAGTAATGCTCATGAACAATTACACTTTTTTTAAATATAGGAATCACATATCAACTACTTTTGAGATTCTAACATACCATGTCATCATCGGTCAAAGCGTAAATATATGACAGTATTTTAACTAGATAAATATCTACTACTTGCTACCCAAATGCAAAAAACAAAAATAGTTTGAATCTGCAATATAACTATCAGACATGCTTCCAAACTAATTATTGTACTGTATAGTATGAATTTTATAAGCTTTTAACACTACTTATGTCTACTGGTATAATATTTATGGTCTTTAAAACACTATTTAAAAAAAAAAACCTTATGCATCATTGTTAATCACTAACATCATTTGCCAAAAGTACAATACACTTGTTAATATTCCATTCCTACTGTACTTTGATAAATAATATCAGAGTGGCCCTTTAAGCATTTAAACTTGTAACAAGATTGACCCACCATCTAATGTCCTGTAATCCTTCTGTTTGAATGTCCATGCGGTCCTTGCCTTCATCTATATAATTTTTCATAGAATTTATATTTTCCTACTTGTTCATATCCTGTGTCTTGCTAATCATCACAGGCTCAAACCATGTCAATACACTTTCTACCTTATAGAGACCAATACGATCTCCCAACATACTCCAAACATGAGCACTGTACTGTATCAGCATTTTCTAGTTGCATCTCTTCTGAATCTTATTTCTTTGTATATACTAATGTATCAACTATGTAAAGAGGCACAAGCACTGATATAGGCTCTGTTTACAAAGGGAATATTCATAGTCCAATAATCTTTCCACTTAAGCCAGACTGTTTCTACTTTCATCTTTCTCTTCTTCCCTCTCAGACCTGCCTTAGAAATCCCTTAAATACCCCAATGTAACAGAAATGTTCTGCTTCCTCCTAAATATGTCAATCATATGATCAACCTTCTCCCTTCATCATTAGTTCTTATTCATTTTAAACAATCCTTTAAGAAATCCAGGTATGTTCTGTGATTAAATTTGATACACAGCATTAATATGGCTTACCTTGTTGGAGCACTTGAGCTTATAACATCGTGCTTTTCTAACTAGGGTTGTAGTGTAATAGTTATACAGTGCAAATCTTTTGCTTACAGAATGATGCAATACTCTGGATCATATTTAAATTTGCATCCTCATATTCTAATTTGTTCGTATTCAAAGTTACTGGTACCCCGAGATACTACTGTATTTTGGTCACCTCTTCAATAATTGGTCTTCCTACTGCTTACAACATATTGCCTGTTATACCGGTTGTGCAGGATCTACCATACATAATTTTCATTTCATAAGAGGTAACCAAACATCTTTAATAGAGAGTCAAATTTTCTATTGGTTCCTCTCATATCAACATGTTCCTGTTTACATTTCTCATCGTTCAATTCTTTTTTGTTCTTTCTCTATTTCGTCAATTCTACCTTTCCTCATCACCTTTGTTAATCCTTATTCATATTTCCTTTCCTCCCTCTTCTGCATTGTTCTGACTCCAGCTATCTCATATCTTCCTCTTTGTTCTTGCCACCTAACCTCCCTCTTCTCCCCACCGACAGCTAAATTGTTTCCTACAAGCCCCCCTCCTCTCTCTGTCAGTTGTATATTGTAATCCCATTATTCATAAGTCCAAGCACTGTTTTTAATCTTCATATCAGTATAATTTGTAACCAACTGTTATTGGATCTATAAAACTGTGCATACGCCTTAGAATGGATGATAAATCAGCATTCAAACCAAGTAAATAAAAAAAAATCCAGAATACTTGAAAACTGGCCAGTCAGTAAATAACAAGAGACCTGTTTCCGAGATATTAAACTATCATGTACCAAATTTTAACATAACATAAATGTCATGCAAATTAATAGGAACTTTACCAAATGGCCTAGAGTTTCAATGAAATGTGTAATTTGATGTGAAAATAACCCAAGCTAATTCAAAGTACATACTGTAAAAAGAATAACGTAAATTATTTCTAAGATAGAATACTTGTTTGGAATCTAATTTTTATAACTGATATGTTTATATTCCCCATCCATACCATCGCATATACTATTAAGAAAATAACTCAACCGAAAATGCTTACCAAATTAACCATGAGGTAATAACCATGGAGGCATCTGAGAGAGACTGGAAAAAATCAAGAAGAGGCTTGCCCTTTGGCCCAAGTTTGGCGAGAGCTAACCCCAAAACTGTAGCAAAGCTCACCAAACCCATGATGTTCAATGCTCGGGTGTGTTCCATAACTATATCCCATTCTGCTTTAGGCAACTCTGGAAAATAAAATGTGAAGGTTATACATACTATGCAATTCTAGGTGAAGGAGCTGGAATTTCAAGAAAATTATTAAAGTGAATAAACTGCACACCACAAAGCCTAATGGATACCCTTCAAAGACTAATTTCATTTTCAAATATTTTGTGAACCTAAATTTTTAGCAGAATCTAACCCTTACAAAAAGCATTGGTTAAAGCTAATAACATGACACCTTTAAGGAGAAAAACTACCACAATAAATTTATCAATAAACTAATAACTGATAAATTACATAGAAATAAAGTGCACAGAGATAACTTGACCTTTGATGAACAGAATTTAGTACAATAAACTAATATTTGTAAATCTGATATGAAAGACATAAAGTAAAATGAAATTTCAATCAGCAGGTACAAAGCTACTGTACAAGACTTAGTAGTACTATACAGCAGTTTTACATGTGAAACATATCCTGACATTGACATAGTCCAAATAAAAGTTAGGCTTTATACTAATGATTTTCAGTTAGAAAAAATGGACAGAAATATCAAATGTCAGGTGACTATCACTTTTTAATTAAAAACTTTACAGCTGGAAATATTTTGCAAAAGAAAGCATTCTAATTTTTCCTAATATTTTGGGGAGGATTTTGAGGCATGTCATGCTGCACTAGACTAAATACCGTATACATATAAGACTAGCTTGCAAAATTATGAAAAATTTCTGCAATCAACACATAAGGACTAGTCGATATGATCAAATTCCCTTGAATGATTTGACCACAATAACCATGGTCATGCAAGTCCTATGCTACTTCATGAAGTTTCTAATTTCCAAATGAGAAATTTGTTTGTGTTTTTCATGTTGAAGAACCTGATTGCCTCTTTATACATAGCAATAAGACATTTTCTTACTTACTGAATATAAAGGGTTGTTAAGTATCATATATAATGGTACAACGAAGAGTTAATCAAGCCAAGATCTCTGGCAATAAGCCACAAGGAAAGGGTAGAAGTGGGTTTTGTTGATGTCTAATCCTACTGCAGTGAAGTAGATTTTGGAGAGGATTCAAGGGCAGGGATATAGCAACTGATCTAACAATATTTATATGCGATGGTCAAATAATCTTTGGCATACACTGGAATGCAAAGTATAGAGGCTGTCATCTTTTGAGCTCTATAAAAAGCAGTTAGTACATCAATGTCTTAAACGCAACATGATTATTGTTTAAGAATGAAATAAAGTACATTTTTTATCATGTGCAAATGGTGCCAAAAATAAAAAAAAGATAAAAAAAAATGTGCAGTGCAAATGGGAAAGAACGGATGTGCCAATAAGTCCTTCTCTTTGAAGTGGCAGCTTACGTGGCGAGATGAGACAAACTCATCTGCTGATGTAGGGAGATGTGAAACCACTGCAGAAGTGTGATGGAAGGGGAGGGGTAGTAACGCTGCATTCCGTGAAGTGCATCATCATAAAAGAAGAGAAGAAAGAGAGCCCAAAGTATGGTTGCGGAAAGGAAGAAACCAAAAGAAGTGAAAAGACATTTACTTGATACTGTATAAGGATGATCCTACAATAAAAAAAATTTTGCGAGAAAGTATTGTTACTACAGCAAAATGTAATGGCTAAATATACAGACTAAGCATGAATCTTAGGATATGGATTTCTTCATAAAAATTAAAACGGCAAGATCTTATTTATACAAAATGCATAAACAGTATGGTAAAAGGAAGGCACATTTGATCATAAAAATGTCTTCAACACAAGAGTACTTACATTATTCTATTTAAAAATACCTAACAGCAAGATTAATAAAGAAAAAAATACAGAAGTCTGTTTAAGGAGTGTGAATCATTTTATCTGAAGTTCACACTGTATATCATATCATATAATACCATACCTACATTCATTTTACTGTGCTGTCTACAGTACAGTATCTAGTTCAAACACCCCGATTTCAATATCATAGACTACCATCGCACTATATCAATCTATTGTTTCACAAACTATTTTAATATTCTGTTACATTTTATCAACTGCTTAACTTCAATTGGTAGGTGAATAAGCAACATATAAGCTGAAATAACACTCCTAATGTAAACAACACTTAATATATGCTGTAGTGGCAACTGCAAGAGTTTGTTTTAAATTACAACCCTTACTTCTTTCATAAGGTCTATCAGTCAGTTTGGAATAGATGATGTTTTTGCTCAAAATCTAAGCTGTGTGATTTGAAACAATGTGAATATGTACATCAAAACTTCATAGCTCTATATGCATCAAGTTTCAACTCAAGAGGAAGTTGATTTATCATTGTTGAATGGTTGCATGAGTCACTATAAACAATTTTAGTAGACTGACAAATGTACATTATTATGGTTCAGTTCTTTGTTAACTATGTCAAACTTAAGTATAACAATTCCCCAGATATTGAAGGTACTTATACATCTTTCTCTCCTATATCTAACAAGCTGACAATATGCTCTGCAAAACTAGAATTATAATTGTTCACCAAACTAACACCTTACATTAATTATCGGATATTCTTTCGGCAAAGCTGAAAGGTAATCAATTAGAATTTTGGTGCGAAGTGGCAACCCTACCCAGATGCTGGGTAGGGGGTGGCTAGGGGTACTAGCTGCCTAAATATATATACATATACATACATATATATATATATATATATATATATATATATATATATATATATATATATATATATATATATATATATATATATATATATATATATATATACACACGGAACAGTTATCTAGCCATTTTTTTCTTTTCAGCTTGTAGAGAGCGGTTGTCTCCTCTCTCCTCCTCAAGGTTTAGCCCATAGACATTGACAAATAGCAAATAATTGTTGCTTCACGCTCAGCTTTCTCTTTTTCAGTTGTGATCGTCCTTCTTTGACGCTCCTATACGAACCTGCCCTGGTAGCAAGGGTCGCCCTTGTAGGATCTTCAAGTCGTCGGTTGAGACAGACCCACCGACCCACATTCTATATGTCCAGCCTGTAGGTAGCGTCGTTGCGAACAAGATTCACCTTTTGACGAATGTAGGAAGTTGTCTGCCTCCCAGTGGAAGAGGTTTGGGCGACGCAGGAAGAAGGCTAAGAGTGATCGCTCTCACTCAGAGTCTAACTCGGAGGCGAAGAGATCACGAGTTTCCTCTTCTCCTTTGCGCTCTTCTACACCTCTTTTTGAAGCTGCTCCTCGGCCATCTTCCTCCAGGGAATGTTCGAATAGGAGCGCAGTCCCTTTAACTCCTGGGCAGCCTCGCAGGCCTGGGAGAGTTGTTGCTTACCCTAGCAAAGCACCTTCTCCTCTTGCTGCTAAGGTGCCCTTCTCTCTTTCAGGTGTAATGCAGACTTGGCCATCCTTGGGAATTTCTGCTTCCCCTTCAAAGGAAGCAGTTCTGCATCTCCTTCAACATGGGCTAAAGAGAATCTCTCGCCTGTGGCCAACTTCGTCCTGGACATTTGTGAGGTTCTCCTGCCGACGATGAGCCTTCAACGAGCCTTCTTGGCATCCTGTAGCATTGTCATTTTTTAACATGCAGCCCTTTATTTCTCCCATTAGGAATGTTTCCAGCCTGCAGGCTAACCTCCTTCCTATAGCAGCTATAGATGATCTCCAGGTGACCAGCGCTTCATCTGATCGTCGATCACAGGGACGAGACTCATCAACTCGTCTTCCTAGTCGATCATCTTCAGGACATTGTTCACAACTATCCAATGATGAGATAAGAGATTGCAGGTTATCACGATCTCAGCGCTTTTCTTCACGAGGGTGTTCTAACTCTCGAGCTTCACGTTCACGAGACTGAAGGTTATCACAGTCTCGGCATTTTATTCACAAAGGCGTTCTATTAAGAGTTTACAACCAAGAGATCTAAGCTCACGATCAAGAGATCTAAGCTCATGATTACGAGATTCTCACGATTACGAGATAGACGATCCCAGTCATAATTTGGACGTTCACATTCACGATCTCGACGTTTAAGAACACGAGAGCGACGCTCACATTCACCAGTGCGATGCTCACGTTCACGAATGGGCCTTCATGATCCCAAGGACGTTGTTCACATTAACGAGGAAGACACTCTAGGCGTTCCCGACACTCATGTTCACGAACTAGACATGCACGTTCTCGAGCAGAATGTTCATGATTACGAGCGAGACGCTCACAATTATGCGGATCTTATTCAACCCCGCACAAGCAGAGATCTTGGATTGCCCAGGGAGATTCCTATCAAACCTTCTGTCCCTAAGTCTGGCGTTCCGAAGACTTCGATCTTGGATAAGCATTTTCCTCCTCGGAAAGAGTCAAAGGATTCGAAAACGGTTCCCAAAAATGCTAAGACAAGGAAAGCACACAGACAGGAGTTGGATAAGGGATCCCCTGAGGTGGGCCCTCGCGATCCTGGCGACGACTTTGACCTACCCCAGGCTTCTATGGATGAATGCTTGGAGGTAGATGATGATGTGGACACGGACGAAGAATTCCTTCCAAGGGCACCGAGTCCCAGCTTTCGTTTGGAACAGGAGCGAAGAGAATGTGAACATGCTTTTTGCCAGGTCCTTGGCTGTATGAGATCCTTTAACAATGTGTCAGATCCTAGTACTACCTCCAGGGAGGGCAAAGAAATGGTCCTAGACCAGATCTTTGGAACAGTTTTGCTCTGGTCGGAGGGCAACAGCTGCTAGGAGAAAGGCTACCTTCCAAACAGCAGGAACTTTTTGTTCCCTGTGAGCAGGCTCCTCCTTTTGGTCTCTTCCACTCCCTTTTATACTCCAAAGGAGAGGAAGTGTTATGAGATCGAGAACGAGCCTCACCCAACCTTGACTCTTGACCCTCAGTCAAACAGGTGACTAGGGGCATTCCAACTTGGACATTCTCTTCATTGAGAGCTTCCCTCTCGATATCTGAGCTCCTTCTCAGGGACTAATTTATCTAGGTATGATTATAGACACCAACCTCCAGAAAGTCTTCCCATCAGACGACAGAGTTCTCAGGCTGAGAGAAGCGTCAAAAACCCTTCCTCGGGCAGGAAGATGTCCTGGCTCGACGTTGGTTAAGCCTCATAGGTCATTTAACCTCCCTGATCCATCTAGTTCCCAACGGTTGCCTCAAGATCAGATCCCTGCAATTGCAGCTAAAATTGTCGTGGAACTGACACTTGTTATTCTTAGGACAGTCTAGTCCAAATAACACAAGAACAAGTGACGGATCTACGATGGTGGGTGGCAGAGGAAAGCCTCTGCAAAGGCCAAGATCTTCTCGTCCCCCATCTGGACTTGTTGCTCATCATAGATGCATCAAAGGGAAGGCTGGGGGGCTCACTTACTGCAGCACACAGTCTTAGGCCTATGGTCCAAGTCCGAAAGGTACCAGCACATAAATCTCTTAGTTGACAGCAATTCCATCAGTTGCTGGCGGGTCACTCTTTGGTGTTGATGAACGACACACCACAATAGTGGTTTACATAAACAAACAAGGAGGTACCCTTTTGCTGCCTCTATGCCATCTTGCAGTAAAGATTCTACGATGTTCAGAAATTCATTGTGTCCCTATCGGCTTGTTTCATTCCGGGCAAGAGGAATGTGCTCACCAACTACCTGAGCAGAGTGACTGAGATAGTGGGCTCCAAATGGTCTTTGAATCCTCTGATAGGCAACAAAGTCTTGACTTTGTGGGGTTCCCTGATAGTGAACCTATTCACAACGTACCTGAACTTTAGACTCCCGTTTTACTGCTCCCCAGGCCCGGACCCTCAGGCTCTATGGCAAAATGCATTCAAACAATGGTGGGACAACATCAATGCATACGCCTTTCCCGCATTTTGTCTGATGAGGAGGAGATTGCTCAAAGGGATTCAGAGCATCCAACAACCTAATGATGACCCTCATAGCTCCGTTTTGCCATCAGTCAGAGTGGTTCTGAGACCTTGTGCATCTTCTAGTAGATCTTCCGAGAAAACTACCCCTACGACCCGATCTACACAAACAACTACCCGCAAACATCATTCATATGACGGTTCCGTCTCTGCGGCTTCACACCAGGAGACTATCCTACATCTCCTCTATCAGAGAGGATTTTCACAATAGTCTGCAAAACGGATGTCTGGTCACCTACAACAGTCCTCTGGCTCAGTGTATATATATATATATATATATATATATATATATATATATATATATATATATATATATATATATATATATGAGAGAGAGAGAGTGCGTGTGCGTGTGTGTGTGTCCCTAGCAACCCCCTACTCAGCGCCTGAGTAGGGCTGCCACCTCTCAACAAAAGTCTAATTGTCTACCTTCCGGCTTTGCTGAAAGAATATCCATAATAAATAACTCCAGGTTTGTACTAGTTAGGGAAAAATATAAATTATCTACGAATTTGTCATTTTAGTTGTTTTATAGCAGTCCCCTGATTGAAGCCAACTGACCTATCATTATTAACGAAACAGGTTTTAAAAGGTATTTACAGCTATAAATATATAGTACAAAAATCCTTTAAAAAAATTTATTGCCTGAATATATGACTAGAGCTACTACTTTTCTTTAAACTGAATATTGCTTTCTGTTAGCTGCTAGAGAAATCCACTAATATCCATCTAGATAAACTATCAAGACCTCTTTTAACACAATGATTAATATATTATCATAGGCTACCAGTAGACCAAGTCTAAACTGGCTTGTCCCATATATTAGCCATAGCCACTTGATACTGCTAATTACTTGTAGTAATACTACTGTAGTGTTCATTCCATGGAAAATTTTCCAAAACATCTATACAACATGACAAGTAATTAATATACATCATAGTTTTAGAAGAAAACCTGTCTCTTGCTCTTAAACTGTCACAACAAAAGAAAAAACTGCAGCATACTAAGTAATGTCATGGTGAACCCAATTTAGAAAATGAGAACATTTAAACTTCATAGTACAATGATGAAACCCTTATTTACTCTAACAGAAACCTTGAGCAAGATTATATGCCGTGTAGTCTTGTAGGTTTACCATTTCTTGAAATTATCGTTTTGTATATTGGATCTAATATCATGAATTCATCACGCTTTCCCCTGTATGTTGATAAAACTAGAGTTCATGTATGTTTTGTGGTAGTTTAATGTGATTATCAAACTTTGCCAGACAGCTTAGAATTCTTTGTAAGCTGTCCTTTACATAGTGACTAATGCCATTTGCTTCAAATCTCCTGTTTTATCATTGTTGGAAGTTTTGGTGTAGATGGGAAGGTACATTACCATTAGGTCTATATTTTCTTAGCAACAATGCTTAAGAGGAAGTTTCCTGTTACTGTACATTGGTATGATATTCTAATTGTTGAAATATATATAAAAAATTTTCATAAACTTTACTTCAGTTGAGTTGAAATTATTACCCACAGTGAGTGCCTCAGCCCAATAAGTTACATAACAATCTTTTAGAGGAGTATCAGTTCCTTCTTAAATATCTGTTTCCTTTAATGTGAATAAAGGGTCAAGTCCTCTGACAGTGGTGTGACTGTTAGATGTAGGTTTCTAACAGGTTTGAGTTGTCTGCAATGCTACCTTATGTTGCCATAATTCTGACATGTTCTATTAAATCTTAATTCTATTACTGTAATTTATTAAGATAAAACTTTACTGATTTCACGTGTAATCAACTTACTTTCTCTCCAATGGATCAATAATTCCTCATATGATCATTAAAAACTTTTAATGGGTACATGCGACCTGTACCCATCTGTCGGTACTGACAGGGAAAATGAAAGAAATTTTGATAAGGCGTGTTCTGAGAATATTAAGATTCATGTCTGGAGAATGGTGAGATTATATATTACATACGAGATATTGGTGGAGAGATGTAGTGTCACCAGCTGATAAAAAGTCTGGGAACTCGAAGATTAAGATAGCCTTGACGTGTAATGAGTATGGATGAGGAGGAACGGTTGGTCAGAAAAGTATTAGGCATTGAAGTGACAGGACAAAGACTAGTATGAAATCACAAAAAGGGGAAAATTGTGGCTCAAACCTGATGGAAGTTTAGGAAGACAAATAGAAGAATATCTAACCCCGTGAAATGAGGACCCAAGAAAATGATAGTGGTGAGGACTATCCTATCACATGTTAGTTTACTAGTCTAGTCAATAGATTTTTTACCTATTCAATAGGATTTTTTTTGCATAACTTCAAATAATCCTTTAGTTTATACCCATTTGCAGAGTAATATTATGTATTACAATGGGAGTGCATAACACACCACTGATATTTACCAAGACAAACCATTAAAAAATCCACACTTATTTGCAAGCTTGTGGAAAATATATTGTACAGAAATCTTATGTCTTGTGGTGGATGTGTAAAGAGTACAGAAACTTATATTAACTCTTGCAATCTGCCGCCTAGATCCACGTTACTTAAAAAACGTCAGCTTCTGGGTTCGTCGAACTTCAGTGGCTAGTTAGAACGTGATGCTAAAGGGTTTGTATTGGTGTAAAATCATATTCAAATTATACGTTACAGTATACGATTTAAAAATTCTGTGCATTCCCAAACACTACACTCATGGTAAAGAAAAATTAAAGCTTTCACCAAAAGATTTTGCATAGCAAAAACAGAGGAAGATATGAGACAATTTTATCATCTAGTATTCAAAACACTCCAATTTTCATGAGTTTCATCCATCACCAAGCAAATACTGCATATCTTTCAAATAGCATAAGATGAATGAATGGTTTACAGCACATGACTATTCACTATTTCAATAAGCTCGGTATTAAAAAAAAAATATAACCGTCTAATGAAGCACAATCTTACAATCTAACACCAATACTATCGCTCTTACTAAAAATTAATGAGGTGAGGCCAACAGCAAAATTTTGAATTCCAAGTATTTATACAAATTAAATTATCCCACTACCAATGCCACCGTCATACACTTACTGTCTTCCATTAAAAAGAAAGACTTCAAAGACATTAATTAACAATGACAGAAACACAATGATCCACCATTCACTGTAAAGCCCAGAACTATTTAAAGAAATAAACCTGTTCTATAGAGAAATAGTATTTTCTGATGCTTCAATAAAGTAATTATCAAATTCGAATGTTTATTATGGATACGTGGATGGTGTTTCATTCATTTCTCTCATGAGTCAAAAATAAAAAGACCTCCAATAAAACTCGATGTGGTTTAGCAGAGCAGAGTTGCTGGTGAAGGAAGGAGCTACAACAGACGAGATACCACTTACCTCCTCCTTCACTCCAGTTATACTTTCTTATCCACTCTGGTATTCCTGAAAGGCAAAATCTAGTGAATTATATGGGTCTCATTACAGAGTATCATTAATAATGAAGATTTGAGTGTTGTACGCAAGTACTGAGCCAGCCTAACTACTTGCTGCTTAAAGCGGCTGCTTTTTTTCAAACACATTCAACTCACTACTTGTAAATGAAGCTTTTAGTCATTCTTCATTATTAGCTGATGTATGATGACATTCAATGTGAATATAGAGGCATACAATAAGGAATTTGTGGTGTCTGTGTGTCTGTATAAGAGTATTAAACAAGCAAAGGTGCGTCTATTAGTTGTTTGTTCAACATGCATATCCAAACACTCTTAAATCCTAAATATTAAATGTAATCAATGTAAATCTACAAAACATATTACTTCAGCCAAACCAAAAACTGTAAAACATACAAACGCAAGATTAGTCTGTCGTTATTAACAAGCCACGTAAGAAAATATATTCTAGCAATTGTGAACAACAGCACGAAGAGTAAGGCCTGTTTTTATTAAAATTATTTTTTTCCACTGAGCATATTTAGAAATGAAGTATGACGCGGCATTGTATACAACCGAATGAACTAGACACGTCCCACCGTAAACCCACGCAACCCCAAAGACACCAAATACTTGTGGGAAAAGACATTGAAATGAAGAGAGAATTATACACGGAAATCTTCAAAGGCTGACATAACACACACACACTCTCTCTCTCTCTCTCTCTCTCTCTCTCTCTCTCTCTCTCTCTCTCTCTCTCTCTCTCTCTCTCTCTCTCTCTCACATTATATATATATATATATATATATATATATATATATATATATACATATATATATACATATATATATATATATATATATGTATATATATATATATGTATATTATATATATATATATATATATATATATATATATATATATATATATATATATACACACACATATACATAACACACACACGCCATGCAATCATTACTCTAACACTTTAGGAGAAGATGTACGATATTACTAACTCCCAATGCTAAATATTCATCCACAATCATGTGATTAAATCTGAAAATAACACGTGACTAACCATGCCAACCATTTTTTTTAACCATAGCTTGAATTTGAAACTAATGTTTATGGTTACAAACAGTAAAAAGGATCATTGTCTTAAGTCTGCAAAGTGGTTATTAATTATTTGAATATGAATAACATCGCCACCCTACTCCTAAATAATAGAAACAACACAGCAGATGACAACTCGACTGTGCCATCAAAGTGCTATTTATTTCAAGTAGCGTCGGCACCCGAGTAACACTGTTGCGGCCAGCAACAAAAAGTTCTAGATAATAGGGATGTAACTCTATCGGGGCAACATGTGTGCAAATGCACTCATGGGGAGCTGGAGCAAAAAACACCTGCACAACAACACACACGCACACACGAGCATTTGTCTCTCTCACTCATATGACCTAACGTAGACAAGTGTGGGAAACTTTTAGTGATGTTTCTCATTTTTAATGTGTGCATATTAGGTCGGTTTTAATGAGACACAATGAAGTTTTATGTGCAATATTACGTCGGTTGTATAGGAGACAAAGATAGCCTATAAAAGAAAAGTGCAATGTTGGCATAAATTTAGTGATTAAATGTATTTAATTAGGAAATTGTAATTAATGTATTATATCTAAGCAACATCACTGATAATGACTGAAAACAATATGTTGCCGTTTCTGTAATGTTGGTAACATGATTTGCTATTTCAATTTCTAAATGACTTTCTTTTTGATTTTGAGGCTTTTGAAATTATCAGGATTTTGTTCATTCATCATTAAATACAAGCATCTATAATTCAACGAGCAATATTCAAACATGCAAAAAATAAAAAGCATTTCCCTCGGAGCTTTCTATCTTCACTAAATGATAAATAAGACCGACTAAAACAGATTTATAATACATTTCTGAAAGATTTTCTAACTCTTGGAAAATTAATATTAAACTCCAGTAAAGAAATACACTACCGTACAGCTTATTTACAAGATTCGGCCTTTTAATAATTAATTTTTTTAGTAAGCGTTAACCAAACAAACTAATTATCTAATTCAACAAATGCTCTCGTAGGTTCAAGCAAAATAAAAACACGTTCAAGACAACAGGAAAATACTTACGTGTATCATTTTCTTCGAGCTTTGGTTCCACGATTGCTGTCTTGTGCTGTGAAAGAAAAAGCAAGCCAATGAATAAAAAGTCAATCAAATGATAGGTTTATTACACGTTCTGCTAAAATCAACAGCACTGCAGTGGTGTGATTTTCTTACACATTGTTTGTTAAATAAAGAAAACAGAATTCACACTCACAATGGTGTATATGTGTATGGTGTATGTTTGTATTCCAAGTATGTTCTCACATACTGGTCTGTATGTGCGAGTTTAGACCGCCTGACAAACATCCCAGATTAAGGCTACAGGATAAAATTTGAATCTACGTTCTTGAAATGAACAATGCACATTTTTAACCGTAAATGTCAAACTATAATTTTGGTGAACATTGTTAATTTTCCCCATTATAGCAAACTTTCGTATCCAATAGTTGTCTGAAACAGAAATTTAAATTTACGATGTGTATTGGATGGAGCTGTATTAATGAGGATACTTCCGCCCTAATGCAAAATCTAGCTGATGATATTAAGATATCTTTTCCCCAAAACCCAATTTTTTAGTTTGCATATGTCCCCTTTAGCGGCAAATTAAAAAAAAAATCTTGCCAATCTAAAATAACAAGTGACGTTTACTCAATTGTGTTTTTTCTTCTTTTTAACGTAGAGATGCTCGTTGAGATCCTACCACCAGTGTTACTGGGCTCTTTGACTGGCCAGACAGCACTACATTAGATTCTCCCTGTTTACAGCTCATTTTTCCTTTGCTTATCCATATGCCGAATAGTCTGGCCCATTCTTTACATATTCTCCTCAATCCTCATACACCTGACAACACTGAGATTACCAGACAATTCTTCTTTCGCTCATGGGGTTAACTACTGCACTGTACTTGTTCAGTGTCTACTTTCCTCTTGGAAAGAATAGAATAGACTCTTTAGCTATGACAAAGCAGCTCTTCTAGAAGGACACTCAAAACATCAAACCATTGCTCTCTAGTCTTGGGTAGTGCCGTAGCTCTGAACATTGGTCTTTCACCGTCTTGGGGTAGAGTTCTCTTGCTTGAGGGTACACTATTCTATCTCATTTCGTTTCCACTTACCTTTTTATTTTTATAGTTTATATATAAAAGGTTTATTTTAATGTTGTTTACTGTTCTTAAGATATTTTATATTTACTGTTCATTACTTCTCTCGTAGTTTGGTTATTTCCTTTCATTACTGGACTATTTTTCCCCTGTTGGAGCCCTTGGGCTTATAACAGCTTGCTTTTCCAACTAGGGTTGTAGTTTAGAAAGTAATAATAATAATACTAATAATAATTATAATAAAAATACAATAATAATACTAATAATGATTATAATAAAATAACAATAATAATAGTAATAATAATAAGAATAATAATAGCAAATATTATTCAAGTAACAACTAAGGTTAGTTATGGTTGCAATTTTTTTATATCTTTTAGGATGAAAATTAATCGTTAATTTATCAGGCAAAAAAAAAAAATAATTTTTATAAAAATTAACACCGGAGTGCTGAAATATGGAACCTACAAGTCATCATAAGGCACGTTAAATTAATATATATATATATATATATATATATATATATATATATATATATATATATATATATATATATATATATATATATATATACATACATACATATTGGAAAAGTTATTTTTTGGCATGAAATGATCTGCCCTTATACAACCTCGTCCGAAAATGACAGCTCCAGCGATAAAATACGATATATTTCATCAATAAACTAATTGCGGTTATTCAGAAAAAAAAAACCTTGGGACAACACGATAACATTTATTCTTAGAGTTTGTTCGTATGTCGTGGCCTAATTCCTTAATACATACTCGGGGTCGTGGCCATAATTCGCAGTAAATTACAGGTAAGGGAAAGGTTATTGAGAGATTTATTTGGCTTTCCCTCCCTGGCTAAAGCGAACACAGACGTCATCAATTCAGAACACCGAATATTGTTTATTTGTCTTAAAACACAAATGAAATTAAAATTTTACCCTTCACAGCAGACATTTTATCACCACTATGAGAGAGAGAGAGAGAGAGAGAGAGAGAGAGAGAGAGAGAGAGAGAGAGAGAGAGAGAGAGAGGAGGAGGTATAGTAACTAGTAAGCACTGCTAAGCAGGCGAGTGAGCCCTACTAACAAGCCCTATCACAGCAGCAACTGGACAAGTTGCCTTACCTACATCAATCACCTTCCATCGCGGAAGCTGCAATGCCTTATATAATGAACCCAATCCTCTTATGACAAGCCCTGATTGATTCAAATCTATCAATGGAACAATGAAACCGACAAAGCACTCCCAGGATGGCTCTTGGTCATCAGTCCCCGTCAGTGAAGTTAGCGGGTCATCTTTCCCACGTACCGTTGCTAGTGTACATTCTCTGTTGTTCGTAACATAACTTGGAGTGGACCAGGCATAGCACTCACCGTAAATACTTTAACGTAGTGACGTACATACTAGGTAATGATGCGCTGTAAACATATACTCAAACAAATGCTGTTGCGACTGTTGCTTATTTCGGAAGCCATCCCACACTAGGGAGTTATTTATTGGTGATTTATGCGAGTATACGTGTTTACATTTCTTTGTGGTAAAATATATTCCCTTATCTCATTTTAACACACACACAAAACACATATATGTGTGTGTATATATATATATATATATATATATATATATATATATATATATATATATATATATATATATATATATATATATATATATATATATTAACCTAAACTTCAAAAGACCCATAATTTTTTCATAGACAGTAGAATTTGACCATTGTTAATCTTCATCGCTATTTGAATCGTAAAAATAACCTCCATATATAACCTGGTAAATAAAACAAATTAAAAAAAGTGGCAGGAGATAAAACGTAGACATCAAACAAACTTGTCAGAAAACCATGATTCACATGCATCCATTCCTAAACCAAGTCAATATACTGTGCACTGACAATAGCCTTATAATACACACACACACACACACACACACACACACACACACACACATATATATATATATATATATATATATATATATATATCACACACACATATATATATATATATATATATATATATATATATATATATATATATATATACATATATATATATATATATATATATATATATATATATATATATATATATATATATATATACATACATTAGTGCGTGTGTGTAATTCCCCATAGCCAGGCTGTACATAAAAGACACTCAAAAATTTAATTTCAGCTCCACAGTTACAGAGCACCCACTGACTTGAGGGTCTTCCTTATAAGCACATGGGAATCCTCCCTGACAGAATAATAATGTGAGCGTATCCTTGGCCCTTGCGAACTTCGTTTCTCAATGGGCTTCATTTGCTAGACAAATGAATTAGCTGATCGATCTACGTACAAGGAGAAATATACTTTTAGATTTGTTTCGTAATATATACGAAGCTTTTGCATCAATGAAAACGTACGACCTATTATCAGAATAATTTTGTAATGCACAATCACGCATGAGTATTACACGATAACATAACATAAACCCAGTCAACTAATTACTGATCCAAACTTTGAAAAGTAATCGATAATTCATGATTTCTTTAAATCTGACGTCGAAAGAGCAACGATCACAGAAAAAAAAACCGATTTTGTTCCTAATATAAAATATTTAGGAATTAATTTTCACAGCAGAGGCTACAATATTTACCCGATAAATAATACTATCGAATGCTTCAGTCACTCATTTAGTGGGAGAACGTAAACGTACGAAGGAAATCAACATGTATACAATAGACTGACTGGCTGCCAACGCAAGAGCCCGTGTTCAGCAATAAGGGCTGGACAATCTTAACAAACAAACTACAAAAGACATGCGTTGGTTTTGACAACAAGCTATACTCATAGATAGATCTACATAGCAAAATGATTGGCGATACACTAGCTCTCTGCCAATATAAAATGACGCATATGACTGAAATATGCAAACTTATTAACATGACATTAGGATGAAATGCAAAGTGTAGTTTTTTTTTTCTCGAGATAAGAACTAGGAATTGAGATAAGCTTGCTAAAATATATTTTCGACTCTTAACAAAAATACAAATTTATAAATATATTCTCACACACATACAGAGACAACTAACAGAGAAGCTATGATATTTGATAAGAGTCAGGTGCTAGCTAGCTAAAGAGACAGAGGGCAAGGGCACAAAAGCCCTCCCCCGCTCCTAGCCTCCTTGGTAAATTACGGAATGTTGTGTTCGTTACGTATTTGCGCTTCTATCTATTAAGGAAAAATACATAAACCCTGAAGAACTATTCATATTTCAATCAAGAAATGGCATGATTGCCAAAAGAGTTTCCTTGAAGCAACAATTAGATGCAAATGACAATGAGCATCAAGTACGATAGTCATACTTGGCAACTCTCTAATCTTTCCCGGAACGCATTTCCACCTTAGATTGCCTATTAAAACACTTGTAAGATGGAAAACAGTTTCTCTTTCATCATAACACTCTGAGGGGAAATGGTTCTTAAAAATGTGAACAACGTCAAATTAAATTTATCCCTTTCACGTAACATCAAAATATAAAAACGCAAAATTTAAACAACTCTAAATATTTACAGCGCTGAGACGCACCAAACCTCTCACTGGCATTCCGTTAAGAGGTTACTTACTCGTGCGCCAGTTATCTGAGCCAGATGGGTGAATGTTGACGACACTGGCACTGAAAGGCCAGAGAAAAGGCAAAATCTAATGGATTTAAGGTCCTATCAAACGTTAGAAGGAGAGGAGATAGCCAGTGATGCGCAACGGATGCGCGTTAGTGAAGCAAACAAGATAAGACGATTCAGTGCTGAACCATCTCGGTGAGAGGGTATGTCAGAAGCGCAAACTATCCAAGACTCGTAGGCGGGAGAAGCTGGCCTTGTCCATAAGGGGTGAGCTACAACACCCACACACCTACTTTTGTTTTGTTTCCCCCTTCGTTGTGTGTAAGAGTCCCGTGTAGCTGCTGTTGCAGAGGCTCTGTAAAATCAACCGTGAAGACAGAACGCTAAACCAGTCGGAATCAAATCAAGTTATGTTTTGCAACGAACAAATGAAGAGAGCGTGAATCAAGTGCAACCTAACCTGAGAATGGGCGAAGAACACACCACACCACCTTAGCTTTTGCGTTGCAGAACATCCTTCTAAAGTGTGACAACACTGTGACCATGGTGATGTTCAAATCAATTATGGTATTTCTCATCATACAGAACGTCGTGGGTGAGTAACATTGAGACATTTTAAGCAAATACAGGTACTTCAAAATTCTTGATATTCTTCGGTTTATCATGCTAAGCTAAACTAATTCCACAGTTTGTTTGTTTAGTTAAAAAAAAGTACAAATCGCCTGCAGTACTACTCATTTTTACGAGCAGTGCATCTTGACATTACCTTATTTCCTTACACAGTGAATGACATATCTTTATAATACAATATTCAATGCTCTTATTAAGCAAACAAATACATTAGATAAATAAAGTAGACATTTTCAAGCCAAAAACTACTGATTGGAAGCAAAAGCCAACTTGGCAGTCCTTTAAGTTTCTAAGGACAACCCGGGATAAACTCTACGCAATGACAGCTGAACGGCCAAGGAAGTTGCTGTCATCTTTTTAAAGATACGGGTGTAACCTTTTAATATATGTAACGATGGTGTACTTTTGATTTATCGGGACAATTAAGCCTCGAATTTAACACGCCGCATATCTTGACCGTGATTTTCCTACTGCAGCTTCGCAAAACTACCCTGTATATTGTCTTCGGTGCAATTCTGACATATACATATATGAAAAGGTAAAGTCCAGTGTTTACACACATCACACATTTATATTGTGTGCATATATACATACTTTAATGCATGTGGGGCGTGTATATATATATATATATATATATATATATATATATATATATATATATATATATATATATATATATATATATATATATATATATATATATATATATATATATATATATATATATATATATTATATATATAGCAAGTCTGATAAACTCATCTAAGCATTGCATTCTATTTTGATAGCACATACATAATTCAAGCTCAAGTACTAAATAACGTCAGTATGTTTATTATGCCAACCTAATCAGTTTTCCACAGTTTTTTTTCCTGTGTTCAAGATTCAATGGCTTACAGTAATATGATAGGTAAACATGATTACTATATCTTAACTATGCGTTAAAACTAACTAAATGAGTATCAAACGTCTAATGCTCCTTGCAGTTTAATTACAAAATACTTACTTTGATCTCCATTGTTTCGTAAGCTTTCGTGAATAAAAAATAATAGGAAAACACGAAGAAATTAACATAATATTTACGTAAGTGTATGACTTATCATTGAATGAACCATTATCTAGATTTCTCAAGGTTAGCCAGAAGAGCTACGGTGTATGAGCCCAAATAATAAGAAGAAGAAGACAGGTCGCGCTAATGAAGTTACTCGCTTCGAAGTTCAGTTCTTGTTCCAACAATCTGCAATAACTCAACTGATAAAAATAATGACCTTCCTTTTATACCATTTCATTGCAATTTATATACGAGACGGGAGCAAACTAAAATGTGGTTCGATCATGAAAACAATTTAGTTATTTCACTTTCTTGTTGATTAACGTAAGGATAGTTCTCTCTCTATTCATTCATTCCTTCCTCCTTTTCAGGCCAAGAGGATTACTTGTGGTGTTACGAGTGTGGGACAGGTATTCCAGGCGAACCTGATTGCCTAGTCTTCTCTCTGGCCTCCTCCTGGAAGCTCTTCTGGAGAAAATGTATTGGAGAAAGCGTGTGCGTCAAGACCATAAACGGTTTGAACATTAGCAACGGTATGTGCATACTCATTTGGAAATAATTACTGCATATATTTTCATTTTGTTAACAACAGCAAGGTCGGTTTGTTATTTCCTCGACATTGTGAAATTTTCTACTTAAAACCTTAATACCCTTCAAGAGGAAAATTCTGATACTTTCACCATTATTTCACATAGAAGATAACTTCCATTTTCTTTAAAAAAAACAAATTAATATTCGATCCGAATCAAATTATTAAATTAAAAAAATGCAGATTAATAATGCATGCCTTAACACCCAAGTTTGACGTTTCGATAGAACGACACGAAATATACATGTGATTTTTTTCCTTTTTTTTTTTTTTTTTTTTTTTTACGCCAGAGCTTAGTGCAGTCCGGGGATGCACGCCCAAGGTCAGTCTGTCAGGATCCGCCCATGAGACCGGGTGCTGGACTCACGAATCCACGGCCACCATCACCTGTTACTGTTCGGACAACCTATGCAACAGCGCACCAAGTGGCACACCCATCTCCAATTACATTCTCATGGTTATCAACTGTCTCCTCCTGCTTGTGTATTCCAAATAGTGATTGCAAGTCACCATTTGAGGCTTTGCAAACCCTTTTATGTGGTACAGATTATTTTAGAAAGATGGAGAATTATACTGTGTTGCAAGCTAATTTATATTTACATAGTGAATTCTAATATATTTTCAGGGACAGGGCAGATTTGGTACTAAAAGATTTCTTTAAATTCTTTCAAGCCCCATTCACTCTTTCACTGATTTACATATCAAAAAGTTATCTTCATATCCTTCAATTTATATAATATTACAAACATTAATAATTTCAAATTCTATCTCATTGGTAATTCTCTCTTTAAATAAAGATTAATGATTTCCAAATGTCCTCCGTAAGAATTAATTTTCAATAATTAAAAATGACATGTACATAAAACATATAATAGGCCAAGAACACCAATAATAAAGATTTCAAATATGATAAAGTTGTGTGAAAAACTACAAAAATTACAATAAAATTATATCTTTTCAACATATTTCTAAACAATACACTCATTTAATCACATTCCTTTCACTGAGATGAATACCAGGCCATCAGGGTTACTACCATTCCTTCAATATTTTTTAAAGGTCTAAATCAATTTAGATGATTAGTAAGGTAGGCCGTCTATGTTTCAAGACTATTTCATTTTCTAATTTCATATACAAAAAAAAAATATATATATGTATATATTTTATATATATATATATATATATATATATATATATATATATATATATATATATATATATATATATATATATATATATATATATAAAAATATGAGATTGATTGATTGATAAATCACTAATTCAAACTTCCTCAGCATATGTGGGGAGCAAATAGCATATCTCACTCAAGTTTTGGGTACCTGCGTGAATTATATTTTCATACAACAATCAACCAAAACATATAAGACAAAAACTTAAAAGATTCTCGTAATGTGGAATACTGCCGTTTTTACGTAAAATCTACTGTATAATGGAAAAAAAAGATATATGCCTTATAAAAATTTACTATCAAACCAAAATATGAGGAAACCTTTACTTGGTGTTCCAAGCCCTCGGCCACTGAGGATAGAAAGGACTTGCTAAAGTAAAACCATTAACAAAATCTGTGTAATCCTAATTCTAGTCAAATAAATTTCTAATAATAACCCCATTGTTTTATTTATTCTAAAATAAAATAAATTTGAAAAGATGTGTCTGGCACATGTGACACTTTGTAAGTGTGAAGCCAATAATTAGTACTAACTTGACAGTTCCAAACACGTGTGTGATTCAAAGAGCCAAGAAATTATTTGTCATATCGGACAATAAAAACAAAAGGTTTGAAAAAGTTTACTTTTAAACAGCGGCCTATTTCTTCAGATGGGTTGGTATATAAGAATCTAAAAAATTTCACCAATAATGTCTAAACACACTTTGTGATATGTCCTTACTATTTTCTAAACCAGCTTCGTGGAAAATAAGGCTGGAAAGGCCCATAAGTAGTTCTATTCCCTTTGGCACTGTGTCTAGCCATAACAGCTCATCAATTTCAATCTAGTACTTTCTCTGTAATATACCCTGGAATGCCTGCTTGACCCAAATGAATATCATGTACCAACTTCCCGCCACCCATTTCCAAAGTTTTTTTTTTTTTTTTTTTTTTTAATTTGTGATCGTTAAATTTTCATCACTATCGTTCTTGTTAAAGCCACAAACTAGAATTCAATACTAATAATAGTAATATATGGTCTTAGGTTATTCATTCTACCACGACAAAAAATTAACTACATTATCATAAACAAGATATCAAGTATTTAAGCCACTTAAATTAAGAGAAGTTTTTAGAAAACTTGTTTTGAGTGTTCATGTCAGCAAGTTTTTTACAACAGTGCCCATCAATTCATCTTCCCAAATAACAGGTAGAATGTCTGTGGAGCGACGGGGGAGGAGTGGGGAAGGGGTGTTAAAACGTGGGGGGAGGAAGAACGAGTCAATCGAGTAACTGAGCTAAAAGCTCGATTTTCCGGATCGAGGCTCTTCAGTTGGCCACTTTTGGAAGGGGGGGGGGGGGGATTTGAAGGGCAAGATGAACCTGTTTGTTAAATAATAATATGGATATCAACTTCCACCAAAAATGGAATAAACACGAACCGGAGGAAGCATAAAAAGGAGAGAAAAATCGGTGAAAAGAATAACATGAATTTTGAAAAATTGAAATGAGAACCTACATATATATAGTACATACTTTTTATATATATATATATATATATATATATATATATATATATATATATATATATATATATATACAGAGAGAGAGAGAGAGAGAGAGAGAGAGAGAGAGAGAGAGAGAGAGAGAGAGAGAGAGAGAGAGAGAGAGAGAGAGAGAGAGAGAAATTTGAAAGATTTAAACATCATGCAACAAAATTAGTTTAGAGATTTCTATGATAATACTTTTGTGTTATTTATAATTGTAGACAAATTTTATCCGACACTTTATTCATCGAGTTGTATGAGCCTCTTTATATATATTTATGTAAATATAGATATGTTATCATTTTTGTTGAGTTTGTTGTTATGTATGATATATTTATATATATATATATATATATATATATATATATATATATATATATATATATATATATATATATATATATATAGATGAATAATTAGATAGATAGATAGATAAATTTAAATTTTAAAGAAACGTCATGCAACAAAAATAGTTGTCTATACAACGTTTTATTCCCATAGTTACAAGAAAGGCCAGAATTAACACTCACCGTCTCAAAGCAGGCTTGAATCAAGTTTGGTGGGAAGAGATTTCTGCAATAAAAAAATGAAATTAGGGAGAATATTTAGAAGAGAAGCATTTCTTATTCAGATATAATATTGAATTAGTAGTATAACGAACTTTCATTTCCCTATAAATTATTATAATTAATAATGCAACTAGAAATAAAGGTTCATGACATATAAACCAACAATGATGGTTGCTCGTACAATATTATTTAAAGAAAAAAATCAAGGAATACATTTTATTGTAATGAAAATTTAAACTAAAGAGAACTCAAGCAATCTAAATTTTATATTATCCCAGAGGAATTAAGTTTACTTAAGCTCAACAGAATAACATGACTAACAGTAGCAAATTGAGAGAAATTGTCAATCATTGATGTAAATTTAATTTTAAATAAATCTTTGAAAACGGAAAATTAATATTTTGACTAATACGAAATATAAAAAATCACACAATGAAAATGAAAATATTGGACAAATCTTGGCTAAGTTTCGTCGTTGACTTACTCGAAAATAGTCAGGATTCACTCATTATCTCCATTTTTACAGTTTTTTTTTTTTTTTTTTTTTTTTTTTTGCATCTGAACATCACGTGTTCCAGTGAGTTTTACGTAAGAATACACACACACACACACACATATATACATATACATATATATATATATATATATATATATATATATATATATATATATATATATATATATATTATATACATACACACACACACACACACACACATATATATATATATATATATATATATATAGATATATATATATATATATATATATATATATATATATATATACAGGTATATGAATATGTATCATGAAGAATTCCCCGTGTTTATAATACCTCTGACAATTAACATTGTGCTTATATTTTGTCCAAGACAAAACATGAGTAGTAATAAGGAAAAACTTTGGTAGTGTCAGTGCGCAAATCGATGGCGAATCATGATGTGACAAGTGAGGTAATAAGTACTTTAATGAGCTGCATCATCTACCCAAATCATACCTTCATAAATCATGTTTATCATCTTTGAAAAGTAATATTTTTATTAGAGGTGTAAAGCTACAAAAATTAAATGGGATACGGATATGATAATCACAGATACGTATCCAATTAAATATTATGGAAATTACAATATTATATATTATTCTTCATTTTACTGCTCCTACTTCACCCCTTAAAATAGAGCATCTGCAACAAACATCAAGTTCTGTTTATAAATAAATGGAATGTGGGATTTGAAAATCTTACTTTCCCAACAACCCACAAAAACACTAGCTCGCACAGCTGGCTTAAAGAAACCAATCTAAAAAAAAAAAAAAAAAAGTATGGCTTGGAGCCAACGGCCCCAGCGAGGCTGACTGACTGACTGACCTGGGCAGATCCATAAGGAGATCAGGGGTGTAGACGGTACGCCCTTCGCCTGCTTTGGTGATGCCCTCGTCATTGCCCTTGCCAGGATGGATAGTGACGACCAGAATGATGCCAAGGATGACTGCCAGTACCGTCGTCGTCATGTAGTAGCCGACAGCGCGCAGACCGATCTTTTTCGACAAGGACAGGTCAAGACTTCCTGTTGTCAGGGGAGGGAAATAAAGACGATTAAAAACGAGATGTACTCAGAGGTAGTATGTCAAGTCAAGGATTTGGGTATATGGGTCAAGTTGAGAGAGAGAGAGAGAGAGAGAGAGAGAGAGAGAGAGAGAGAGAGAGAGAGAGAGAGAGAGAGAGAGAGAGAGAGAGAGAGAAAATATTTCAGGGTGTTGGACACCAAGAAATTTAGAGAATAGTCCCAATAGCTTAAGATAGTATATTTATTTTATCTTTCAACTCGATGCCACATACAGTAAATACAGGGTAATAATTATGATTGTGCGGCAGTGTTTTAATGGAAAGACGTTTAAAAGATGGTATTAAAAAGTAAACAATTCTATACGAAATCCTATTCTGGCAAAGACAAGATTGAACTTTACTTATAATAATGTCATATCTGGAAATACATTTAGCTCACCAAAAAAAATAACGAGTCTTTACTCTAATAATGGCAATCTAAATAAAAAAAAAAATCATTATCTATACATATTCTCCTACATTCTGGATGTGAGATTTAACATAAGAGGAATAAATTCAAAACATGAAAAAGAATAAAACGGGAGACACATTTGGCAGAATCACATACAATTGGATTTGAATTACATGAAATGATACCAGCGTAATGGGGAAATGATTAAGCAAAGCTGATGAGCATAGCGACAATGATATATCAGAAAACAACAGATAAAACAGAAGAAACAAGTGGAGTGCCGTTACAAGTATTGAAGTATCGTTTTCCGAAATGACCTTACAAGCCCACCCATGGCGTGGCATTGCCCAACACTCGTCCATCACTATCCTCTCCAGAGGGCGTAACAACACAACACTACAGTGCCCTACGTGTTTACAATCCTTCTCCATATCATCAAATAAGACGAAGAAGAATCAGAAGCTGATGACTTACCAATGGCTGAGACGAGTGAGGACACGATGAGGGGGATAATGAGAGCTTTGAGAGCTCGCAGGAAAAGTTCTCCGACGTAACCCACGTACATTATCTCGCGTTTCGTCCATGGTGTGTCCCGCGAGTACCTGCAATCGAAGAAGGAAGATTAAGAGGACAGTCTAGGTTAGGTTGCTTCGATTATGATGTACAAGCGTTGCCCATAATCGGCTTGATAGCCAATCTGGACTATAAATATATACCCCCAGCTGTGTTGGGTTAACTATATACTAAAAGTTGGGTAAATGTAGAGGGTTAAAGCCATAGTAGAAAAAATTAAGAACTGGCAGCCTTACCCCATATATATATATATATATAATATATATATATATATATATATATATATATATATATATATATATATATATATTAGTATACAAATAAATACTTAATTTCAAACGTAAAGATACACTCGATCACAGATCCAAGTTTTCAACTTTGTGTGTGTGTGTGTGTGTGTGTGTGTGAGTGGATGAATATTATACATGCTATAATAGGGAAAATGTTATCTTTTGAAGATCACAAATGCAATCCTTTTGAAATTAATTTGGTGAAACAAGTGTTTTCCATTCATCTTTTAACGGCATTTTCACTTTTAATCTACAGCTATTTCAAATTGCCTCCTTGATAAAAATATTAAGATTAAGGAAAGCATACAGAGTATTACTTGTTTATCACGAACACCCGTAAGTCGTAGCTATCACTTGTAGAAGGTTAATTGACTTAACATCGAGTTAAGACATAAGAAGGATCAGCAGTGACCACTTTAGAGCAAAGGTTAAACTGCAGGATGAAAATTAGTTTAGATTACAGGATGGATATTCAAATTGATGAAGAGAATTTTTGGGTAATAAAAAAACTCACTATTAGCTTTCTTAGACAGTTACAGTGTCTGAATTTCCAATATGAAATTAAGAGAAAAAATTATCAACATCACATAATATTGCTTTCTATTTTATCTTTTTACTTATTTCCTTCATAAACACTACAATACAAAAAAATAACAGAAAAACGATGGTTTCCATGACAAGTAACTTTGTTTGGTTTAAGATTACGACGCGATTATTCTACTGTTTTCATGTTTACATTGGTGTTGAAATGACCATAATAGAGCATTGTGACATCAGAAGTTTACAGGTTTTGAGAAAAGTGCGTTCGAATCTTATGAATTCGGAATACTGATGTCAGAGTTAATATTGTAACTGGAAAGTTCCAGAACTGTATTCCTAAACGGAAAACAGAATTAAGATAAAATATAAATGACCCTACAAATATAGGGTTAAAGCATTATATAAAATTATGTTTTGAATTTTGTCTTTAAACGAAAGCCACTAGAATTTCCATGCTCTTAACAGAGAGAGAGAGAGAGAGAGAGAGAGAGAGAGAGAGAGAGAGAGAGAGAGAGAGAGAGAGAGAAGCGTTGAGGAATTTATTCCCACCTATTTGATCTGATACAACTGACATTGAACAAGCAAGTCTAAGAATCTTTACCTGGAATATAAATGGAATTACGTCGATTCCTTTTGGTTCCTCTACAGCATTAAATTCATAGGAAGTATGTACACGGAAATACAATAATCCGCTTAATCGCCAATTCCTCTACGGGCCCAAAACGACCACTTGAGACTGTGGCCCTTAATCATATATTGACTCTCAGATAACCGCCTGTCCCTTACTGGTTTAAGTGACCACCCAGGTGGGACCTCAAGGGTAGAACCCTTCAGGTTCACAATGGATCAATGGTAAAAAAGAAACAAAGCAAAAGCTCTTGGAACACCAGCTATGTACTGCTGTACATATATTTAGTGCACCTCTAAAAAGTCAATTCGTACATCATAGACCAGTATGTTTAATCAGTT
>NC_090745.1:28139763-28147263 GCF_036898095.1 Palaemon carinicauda
CGTAGAAAACGTTCTCACTAAGAGAGAAAATAGAATTGATTCATATCACTTGAAGCAAATTTAAACAATGCTTGTTTTGAAGAATCCTGTACAATAAACAGTTCTTGAGCCAATAGCAATGTAAGTATGTAGCTTCTTTCAGCATATTTTGCAATAACAAATACAAGCCTTACTGATCAAAGACACGCACCCACCGGGCCCTGACCTCGATTTGAGTTTTACCTTAATCTGAAGTCAATGCATGATAGATGATTCTGCTAACTTTTACTTTACACTTGATAAAGTTTTCAAACAAACTTTAACGAGATATACTTAAAGAAATGTCGTTGCTGAAAGGCCTCTTATAAATTTTGCAGCAGCTTTTGTTACATACTCGAGAATATTTCAGAAATTTCTTCATTTCAATTTTAGCACGCTATACATCATATTTCCTCTCTACGAAGTTTCCCAGGATAACAAACCACGAAAATCACTACAGTGTTATCCAGACTATTTAGGCTGATATTGTGAAGAATAAGAACAATGAATTTTGCTACACACATTATATATATATATATATATATATATATATATATATATATATATATATATATATATATATATACACACACTGTATATGCACTTTGGTCATTGGAGTGAATATTTTGAATATTTGTTGAATTTATAGGGTAAAAGATAAGCAGAGCTGAGTGTGAGGTTTAGAATGCTTGTTGAAGGGATTGTTGCTGATGTTAGACAGGCAATACAGAGGTTAGAGAATGGAAAAACACCTAAGGTTGATGGAATTACTAGTGTGATGCTGCTGTACAGGGGCGATAGTGAGTGACTGGTTGACCATTGTTTGTAAGGTATATCTGGAGGAGAGAAAGGTTCCGAAAGCGTTGGTGATAGGAATAATTGTTCCACTGCATAAACGCAAAGGCAATATTAGTGAATGCAAGAATTATAGGGCCATGAAGTTTATTGGTGTAAGAGGAAAGGTGTATGGTAGGATTTAGATTAAAAAAAAAAAGACAAATGTCAGGAGTGACAAGGAAAGGACACTGAAGGATTAGAGTTTAAGAAGGCGCAGAGATTAAGTGATTGTTTTGAAACTTTAATGTGAGATGTTTTAAAGTAAAATGCTAAAGCCGCAGGTTACTAATAACAAACTCATGCTAGAATAAAAGTTTGTGATTTGAAAATGTCACCGCTGCAAGAGTACGTAAAAGAGGTATCTATGAAAGTATGCTTCAGGCAAATTACAGGCTGGAACTGACCCCAAACCGAGAGAGAAGCGTTTTCTTCCTTACAGAGGTGGTAGAACTTACCTCAAAATATAAAACTTAAAATCCTGTTGAAGCTGAACTTTAAAATAGGTCATCAATTGTTAGTTAAACAATGGCTTTCTCTTCTCGCCATTCTTAATTATTTGTATTGAATATAAGATACTTAAACAACTGATAATAATCTACCATTTGGCTCACGAAAATTCTTTCTTATTTCCGTAGAACAGAACAACAGATGAGGAAACACGTGCGTACAAGGAAGCGGAAGAACAAGAGGAGGAGGAGGAGGAGGAAGGGGGAGGAGAGAAAAGGGGGAGGAAGAGGAGTGGGAAGAGTGTTTTACTCTTTTAAGTTTTACATTTTCTTTTATAATGAGGCAAGATTGCGGAGGATCATCTCTTGTGAGCCGGTATAATCCCTACACACCTCTCTCTCTCTCTCTCTCTCTCTCTCTCTCTCTCTCTCTCTCTCTACTAAACAGAGCTAGTATGCAATAAAATATACGGTATTTAAATTATAATTATTATTATTGTATATTTGTTTGAAAATACTCATAAAAAGTAATCAGAGAGAGAGAGAGAGAGAGAGAGAGAGAGAGAGAGAGAGAGAGAGAGAGAGAGAGAGAGAGAGAAAGTATACCACCAGGAACAGCCATGCCTTCCTAACATTCACTATCAAGTGGGCAGAATCTTAAAGTAGATTCCTACTTGTGCAAAGAAAAAATCAGTTTTGATTAATAATTGGTTTATTGATTATAAAACGTTTGGAGAAACTACTGAAGATATAAACACACTTATATACACACATACATACCGGTACACACACTGTATAATTGAGCAGTCTATCCATAATGTTAGAGGTGTAGTGAAAATAATCTACGTGTTATGAACGCCACATTTACACGCTAAGTCATCAACCTCTGGAACATGTTCTTTGGCAACTGGATTTATCGAGTATATGACACAAATTAACAACTGTCGAGAATTTACAAATAAATTCTCTCAAATATTACAGCCATGTTTAGCGGTTATTTCACAGGAAAATTGGGAATTCCAAGACATACTTAGCTAATATCTATAACGAAAGAGTTGGATTGGCCGAGATGATTTGTTTAAAAGAGCAAGAGACTGGGACGGTTGGAGGAATCTGGTTTAGGTAATTTGAGTCACACGCGTTTGAGGACGTTATCTGGTTACATCAGTGTACTGTGGTGAAGAAAAAAATCAAGTTTTTTCATCTTTCAACCGTCTTGGCTGACTGCATTTTGGTGGGAAAAATAAATCTTCAACTGTTATTTTAGAGGGACACTTTACATAACCAAGACTGCTAAGTCACTACTGAATCATCACGCATGTGAGAATGTCAGTGTCCTTGATGTGTTTGTGTGCTCTCCTACTTTTGTGTCACTTACATCATGTACTCAGTGAGAGATCACATCAGAAGAAACTACAGCATTAAAATAAAATGAAAGACAAAGTACTCATGAAATATGGAATTAGGAACAAGCGAATGCTCTGTGTTGCTATACAAGGGGAAATGAGACACTTGAATTATATCATCATCTCTTGAATCGAGAATGTTACTGATTAAGCTTATGCAAAACCAGGCCAATGAAATGAAGGAAATTCAATACCATTAAGTGTACACAATTATGGAAATTAATAAAATAAAAGAGCAAAAGGAATTTTGCACAAAGAAATGAAAACAATTCCAAACGAAAAAAAGGAATAACAAAAGAATGTAAACTTTAAAAACACATCATCAAGTTGTCTTGAAAGGTTTAAAGGTTGCTCATGAATGGCAGAGGCAAGGGGCAATGACATTGCCCTATCAATGCCCTCGAGACTATCCATATACACATGATCAGCGCCCAATCCCCTCTCCACCCAAGTTAGAACCAAGAAGGGCCAGGCAATGGCTGCTGATAATTCAGCAAATAGACCTATAGGCTCCCCCAAACCCACCATCCTTAGCTCACAAGGATGGCGAGGTTTCAGCGACCCAAGAAACTAACAAGTTTGAGCAGGACTCGAACCCAAGTCTGGCGCTCACCAGTCAGGAACGTTACCACATTGACATAATCAAAACACATTACTGCAATCTAGTTGGTTAGCCGTCATACATTTTTCGGTTCTCACAGTACGTAACACAATGGCTTTGGCAATAAGGACCTTAAATCATTGCGCTGTCGAGAATAACTATTAAGAATTCCTTTGTGAGACAGCACAAAATGAAATGGACCATTCAAAAGGATTAATAGGTCGAGCACACTGCCAAATATATTCTAAGGTTAACAAATGATTTACGCTTGATATATGTTAAGAGAAACGGGATTTGGGTTACTATTTGGCATTCCTAATACAAGAATATTATCTTTTTTATTTTCCTAATGAAATAATGAGAAAAAAAACTAACAATTCTTGAAAAAGTTCATGGAGTGGTTGTTTGACCATACTAAATCCGACACTTACAAAAGCAGGCAGAGAGAGAGAGAGAGAGAGAGAGAGAGAGAGAGAGAGAGAGAGAGAGAGAGAGAGAGAGAGAGAGAGAGAGAGACTAAAGTCATTCATAATAAACAACCTTCCTGCATTTTTGTTAACCCTATTTCAGTGGTATCATGGAACTAAAAAAATGGGTTGAAAAGGCTTTTACAAGATGTAACAGGATACCCATTATACTTGTCAAAATATGAACATGCACAAAATTACACATGCATACCACATGGAAATTTTCTCCTTATCAGTATATATTATAATCACATGTTTGAAAAAAAGCGTAAGTCACTTTTCTACCTTTTTTTACAAAAAAAAAGTTCATCCGTCAAGTCCAATGACTTAGTGAAAGCTCATCTTTTTCTCGGGCAACGGAAGATATAATTTCAGGGTAGCAATTTGTCAGTTTTGAGGGCCCCAGCAGGATTAAGTTCTACCCTGTGGTGCGTTTGTTAACTTAGTAATCAGGAGAATGCCGTGTTAGTTCAAATTTGGATCGAGTAGATTCCGTCAACAGAGTAAACGAAAATAGTTAACACGTATTTGCAGTCAAGAAACAAGAGACATGCAAACCAATCGGTATCTCATAAGGTGTCGTCATAACTTCAGCATGGACATGAAAATAATGTGCAAATAAAATATGAAAATTTAGGCACAAACGCCACTTGAAACATCATCAGTTTTCAAACTGAAAGTTGGACTTCTGAAATCCTTGAAAAAAAATATCCTTGAAAAAAGACAATGACCTTAAGACGATACGATAACGTCTTGGAGGTCAGATACATTTGCATTAGTATTTATTTTTAACCACCAATGAATATTCACCCACCTCACCACCTCTCTCTCTCGTTCCCCTACGCCTTTCTCAAGGACAGCTTTCAGCATCTTTTTTTCACACCCTTTCCATCAGTGCCCATCCTGCTATCAACTAAAAATAAAAGTCTCTACCCTTTTATTTGCGTTGCCAAGTGGTGGTCTTCAGACAACTTACGCAACAGAGTGCACTGCCAACAACAAAGATGATACAAATATGAATATGGATGAGGGGCTTCGTGGAAAAATGTCTTCAGTTGCCAGCCCAGTGATAACATTTACTTGCCAGTGTTCATCGATCTCTAACTGTCGGCATACCAATTCGACTATCATCATCAGCCGCAAATAGTTCACTACAGGACAAAGGCCACAGATATGTCTTTCCATTCGCGCCTGTTTATGACCTTTATATGCCAATTCTATGATTACGCGTATATGCGGCAAAAATAAAACGAAAATAAAAATATGCTATTAACATAGAAGAACGCAAAAATAATAAAGAATAATAAGGGTAAAATTTTAGAAAAAGATAGAAGTGCAGCGTACATAGGCCAAAGTATTCAGAGCTGGTAAACTGAATAAAGTAATCGCGTAAAGAAATTCATGAAGGCTACAGTTAATTGAACACTCTGCTGTTTCAGCAGTTTATTAAGATAAACTGAAAGCTCAAACTTTTCCACATTTCTTACCATTTGATTATAATAAAAAAATAAGTACAAGTTATTATGACCACATTCAATGCTTAGAACACCTCAATAAACACAAACCAGAGTTTCTCTAAATTAGAAGAACGTCAAAAGTGACACAGATAAGCACAAAATCACAGATGATAACAGTGCGTCAATTATAACACGAGGATTAGGATCTACGAGTCAATTTTTGGCTTTAGGCTTAAAGTTCGTCAGCTATTTTAACAACAAAATAACATAAAAGGCCGTAAAAACGCAAGGCTGTTATGTAATATCCTCAATCTTATGATACGCTTAAAAAACAGGTATTCAACAACTGATCATAACTATGTAATTAACCAACTAATGGAAAACCCAACAGAGTATGACAAACCAGTATGTATGACATTTCTGGATTATTCAAAAGTTTTTGAGTGTCAAAAATTCAGCAGTATTGAAAGCCCTTCAAGGACAAGGAACAGAAGAAGCTTATGTTAGAAAACGAATATACCTATACGGGAAGTCAAAAAATTCTAAAATTACATGAAGATAGTGAGAGAATTCAGATTGAGAAAGGAGTTATACAGGGAGACCCCATCTCTTATATATTATTCAGTGTCCCCGAAATTTATAAAAATTTAGATGGGGAAAATGTAGAAATTCACATTAAGAGTAATACCTAAAGAATTAAAATTTGCAGATGACAGTTCTATATCATGGGAGGAATTGCAAAAGCTGGTAGAAGATTTGAATAAAGAAAACAATGTAGGACTGACAACGAATATGCGTAAATCTAAGGTAATGTTTGCTGAAAATGCAGTGGTGCGACACATACAAGCTATGGATGAATATCTAGAGATTGTCAATGAATATACATACTTAGGACAGACAGTAAGTATTTCCAAAGGGCATAAGATCGGAATTAAAAGAAGGACAAACATAAGATGGGGAGCTTTTGGTAAACAAAATGAGAGTAGGAAAAGTAAAATGCCACTTTCTTTAAAATGAAAAGTATTTAATCATATGCCCCTATCAGTATTATCTTCAGCATCAGAAACTCAAAGCCTTACTAAAGCCGTAAAGCATATGCTAGTTTCAACTCAAAGATATATGGAAAGAATAATGATGGGATTAACACTAAGAGACAGAAAAAGAGCAACATAGATACGAAAGTAAACTAAAGCAGAGGCAGTTCTGACATGTAAGAAAAAGAAATGGACACGGGCAAGACATGTAAGTAGAATGACAGATAATAGAGGGACAAGAACAACAACAGACTGGGTCCCTAGAGATTGCAAGCAAAGCAGGGAAAGAAAGAGAAGACGACGGATTGAAGAAGAAAGAAAATTTGCGGGTAAAGACTGGCTTAGAAAGACCATAAACAGATGCGTGTGGAAGGACATTTCTGAGGCCTTAGTCCTACAGTGGACTAGCAACGGCTAATTATGATATATACATGGATGCATATATATATATATATATATATATATATATATATATATATATATATATATATTCATATAGGACTGGCCAGACAATACTATATTGGATCCTTCTCTCTGGTTACGGTTCACTTTCCCTTTCCCTACACACACCGAATAGCCTGGCATATTCTTTACAGAGTCTCCTCCTACACCTGACAACACCGAGATTACTAAACAATTCTTCTTCACCCAAGGGGTTAAGTAGTTTAAAGGTTTAAAGACCTTCGTGAATGGCAGAGGCACGGGAAAGTGACATTACCCTATCAAGCAGGACAATGGCCTAGAGACTGACCATATATACATATGCTGATCGCCCAAGACCCTTCTCCGCCCAAGCTAGGATCAAAGAGGGCCAGGAAATGGCTGCTGATGACTCAATAGATAGAACTATAGGATCCCCAAAAACCCCTATCCTTAGCTCGCAAGGATGGTGAGCTTACAGCGACAAGAGAAACTTACGAGTTTTTGCGGGACTCTAACCCCAGTCTGATGTCCACCAGTCAGAGACGTTACCACATCAGCCACCATAACCACTGTAATTGTTCAGTGGCTACTTTCCTCTTGGTAAGGGTAGAAGAGACTCTTTAGCTATGGCAAGCAGCTATTCTAGGAGAAAGACAATCCAAAATCAAACCATTGTTCTCTAGTCTTGGGTAGTGCCATAGCCTTTATACCATGGGCTCCCACTATCTCGAGTTAGAGTTCTCTTTCTTGAGGGTACACTCAGGTACACCAGCCACTGGTGGGACCTGATGCAGAAGATCTTCAATCAGGA
>NC_090745.1:28152263-28154763 GCF_036898095.1 Palaemon carinicauda
CCGTGAGAACACATAAGTAAACACGAGTTTTCAATGATCATGTTACATCTGCATATTTGGAGTAACTAGTTCATTTGCATAAAAGACGGATGGCTTGCAAGTGTTCTGGCATCAGTTATGACTATAAGAAAACATAGGTTCCTCTCAATTCCGCTCCAGCATAGGGAGACAAGAAAGCACACTAAAATATTTGAACATCTGCTTTATATGTCAATCGAGTATTCGTAACTTTTGCGTCTTCATTTCTGCATCATTATAAAATAGTCTCGTAAAGAATCATGCGTTGATCATATAAAATTCTTTAAAAATTCAAAGCAAATGAATCATATATGATATAAGAATTGAATTCAAATTATCAATAATACTAGCATATACTGTATATACATATATATATATATATATATATATATATATATATATATATATATATATATATACATATATACATATATATATATATATATATATATATATATATATATATATACATATATATATATATATACACACACACTTAATAAGATATTTCTACTAGTGCTAACTTATGCATCAGAAACTTTGAGCCTTAACAAAGCACAAATCAAGGGCTATGGAGAAAATAATGTTGGAAATAACACTAAGAGACAGAAAGAGAGCAACATGGATACGAGAGAGACTCAAGTAGAGGATATTCTAACAACCATTCACATGGGCAAGACATATAATGAGAATGACAAATAATAGATGGACAATAAGAAAAACAAAAGGGGTCCCTAGATTACAAACGACATAGAAGGAGGAAGAAAAGACAATGGGTTGACAAGCTAAGATAATTTGTGGGTATAGACTGGCGTAGAAAGCCCATAAAGAAACGCGTATGGAAGGACATGTCTGAGATCTTTGTCCTGCATTGGACCGGATGATATAAATATATATATATATATATATATATATATATATATATATATATATATATATATATATATATATATATATATACACTGTATATTATATAGTTTTATTCCAGCTGTTACCAAGTTGTGGAATGATCCTCCTAATTGGGTAGTTAAATCAGTAGAACTTCAAAAGTTCAAAGTTGGAGCAAATGTTTTTATGTTGACTAGGCTGACATGAGTCTTTTTATAGTTTATATGTGACATATCTGTTTTTGACGTTGTTAATAGTTTATATAGGACATATCTGTTTTGACGTTGTTACTGTCTTAGAATGATTTATTGTTAACTTGTTCACATCATTTATTTATTTCCTTATTTCCTTTCCTCACTGGGCTATTTTTCCCTATTGGAGCCCTTGGGCTTATAGCATCTTGCTTTTCCAACTAGGGTTGTAGCTTGGCTAGTAATAATAATAAAAATAATAGTAACTATTTGATTCCTTTTCAAACAGTCGGAATAGAAATATATATTTTATAAACTATAAGGAACTATCATGTCTTAAATTATTACTGAATATAGCCAAAGGGACTGTAATTAACTACGGTATATGCTTATATATGCAATAGCATTAATAAAATGCTCCAGAAACTATCTAAACAAATTAATGTCATTGGGTACCATTAGCAACACATCTGTATGCGTTCTTCAAGCTTTACTGAGACAAAACAGGTTACAGTTGAAGAAAGAAAAAGAATTGGTGCGTCACAGACACAAAATAATAATGAACAAAACAACTTGATGAACAAAAACAACTTAATTAACAAAGATAAGAACAAACAAGACGCCATTCGTAACTCCTATTTTGTTTGGTGCTCTTTTGTTACATTAAACAGACTTGAAATCTCATTTTTAATTTTTGTCAATTGTGTTTTAAAGTTCCCCAAGATACCAGAGACTTCGTCCATTACGATCCTAACATATACAATGAGAGGCCAAGGACAAATCTATATCACCAGACCCATACAAATATGCATATGGGAACAGTCTTATGAGAAGGGCGTGATAGAAAAATGCCCCAAGGGCATGGCGCTTAACTTCTTTGATGCCCCCGCCAAGGGGTAGTGGGGTGGCACAGAAGTCCACCCTCCCCCTTGTCTCAAGCCCTCAAATAAATCCCCTCATCCTAATGTGTTGTTACGTAACCCCCCCCCCCTCTCTCTCTCTCTCTCTCTCTCTCTCTCTCTCTCTCTCTCTCGATTCCCATCATCCCAATTTTAGATGGTCTTCCCACTTGTTCCCTGCCGAGGGTGAAACCAGAGCCGGCTGTTAAAAAAACAAGTCATCTCACCCAGTCAACTAGGACATTTAAACAAACAATGATCTCTGGCACTCATTCTTTAGGAGCTGTTCCCATCATTTCACTCCCCGTGAGAAAATGCATAAGGAAAATTTTACTAGTGAGACGTTGGGAACAAGATAGTACTTGTAAGTCAAAGCCATCGCTTATAAGGACAAGAGTACAAAGATGTTAAAGAAAAAGGTAGGTTTACAAACGATCTGCCTGTACTTCATACACAGAATAAAGTATATATAATGAGATAAGCATTCATCACATACATTATCAG
>NC_090745.1:28169763-28182263 GCF_036898095.1 Palaemon carinicauda
CTCCCTCACTAACATATTCATCACAAGAGATGACGATGCAAATACAAAGACCAAAATACTTTGAAAAAAGATGATTGGAGAAGGAGGGTTGGGGGTCTTGAGTATGGGGGAGAGGGGGGGGGGATTCACGAAACAAAGGAATTGTCATTTTCTTCCCACATCAAACACGGAACAGCAGTGGTTCGGCTCAAGGTTTAGAGTTATGTCTTAAGATTATTGTTTGGAACACCTCGTCCCTTCCGTGTAATGTTCCAAATCACTTTTAAAAATATATGCTGAAAAAATAAAAAGACATTTTTTTTCCACGTGTGTTATACACCGATCAATGAAGAATAACATCTAAAGAACTATTTTTACAATCTCATCTTTTGCCTATATTTAAGCAGGAAATCAACGAAAATTTTAATAGAAGAATAATTGCAAGACTACATCATCTTTGTAACATAATAATAAAAATAATAATAATCAGATGAAAACGTACTTCCTAAGATGAACTAAAACTCAGTCAAAGGTATATTGTGAAATCAATTAATTCTGGTTTATTTGTTGACCAATGATCAAATAATTCATTAGTTTCTTGAATGCGCACGCTCGCATGTCATATGGGAACTGCGCAGACATGTCGCTTCGGAACATTAGTTACCTCAATGTGCTTCAAAATCTGATGCCAAACTATTAAATTTTCATAGTTATCCAAAGTTAGAGTTTGGAGAAGATTATGAATATGTGGAATATGAGTCGGACAGTCAATGCAGACATTAGTTATAAAAATAGGAACTATAATATAATTCTGAATGTGGTATAGACAAAAACAATTAAAGGGAAATTTAGAATGGCTATGCTCTTTCGTTTTCCAAACATATTATGTAAACTTTCTTAAGGTGCAATAAAAGGCGCTGAGAACTGGATACTGTTTCTGAACTGCAGAGTAACAATATGTATATACAGTACATGAATAACGAGAGAGAGAGAGAGAGAGAGAGAGAGAGAGAGAGAGAGAGAGAGAGAGAGAGAGAGAGAGAGAGAGAGAGAGCATTTAGTGGTGGTCAAGCCCAGCCGTGTGTAACCTGACACGGAATGGATCGCCCGACCAACTCGTTGAAGGGTTGATGGAGGCACAATGAAATATCAAAGACCCTTTTATGTGGCCATCAGCGAGTTGATTCGGCCTTCCCCCATCGATAACGACTGTTCGCGATCCTCTGTGTCAAAAGGGAGGGACCTTAACTGAGGGTACCAGGACAGACGGATCATGTGATACATTAGTTGCTAAGATGAACGTGAAGTCACGAATCTAACTTCTGGATTTTTTTCCCTTAAGAATTTGATGTATCGTACTATTTTATATAGTTTACGTCTCGATAGAAAATCAGTTATTTGTTTCAAGATAATAAGTGATGCTTCAAGTAACTGGCAACCTTAAGTTCCGATACAGAAAGGCTATTAAAACGTTTTTGGTTCATGATGTATCTTTCTTGAAAATTCAAAATAGAAAAGTTCTTGCATTTGCAAAAAAATACACCAGACAGCAATGCAAATTTACTAATAGATAAGTAGTTCATCAAGATTATATATATATATATATATATATATATATATATATATATATATATATATATATATATATATATATATATATATATATAGCATAGCCAGAATCAACTTTTATTTCTGTTTTTAGCTAAATGGGCTAAATCTAACAGTTTACACCTATTTTTAACTGCGCTAAGGTTAAGATCCTTGGCCGGACAGAAATATTTATCAATAAAGGAATTTCCCTATGGGTCTGTATATATAAACACACACACACACACACATATATATATATATATATATATATACATATAAATATATGTATAAATATATATATATATATATATATACATATAAATATATGTATATATATATATATATATATATATATATATATACACACATATATATATATACATATATATATATGCATGTAATCTTATGACACCATACCAGATGAGAACCAAAAATGATTTTTGCATGTAAACCTACAAACTTGTCACTGAAGACCTTGCATAAACGCACTCCGAAAGTCATAAGGGGTGAAACCCATCCAACATCTTAAGCAATTAAGATAATTGTCTTTAGTGAATTTGCATATTAAAAGTTTTTTCTTAAATCTAGACGATATAATTAACAATAAATTTCTCTATTACTACATTCTATTTAAAGTTCACAAACGTTTACGGAATAATTAAGAATTCTGAGATATAAAGTGCTTCCGATGTCCCCTACAAGAAATGATTAAACTCTTGCATTGAAAAATGTACCATTCTTTAAAAATCTACTAACATAAAAATCCTCTTTGACTTCCAATAGTTCGAGAGATAGAGGAAATAAAAGCTATTATTGAAATTGAATTTGGGTAAGTTAAAAATCCCTTTTCAATCACCTGAACAATAAAACTCAATAGAGAGATGACTTTTAGATGCAAGCGAGAAACAAGTCTGATTTTTTTATGCTTTCTTACGACCAAGGTCAGGATTTGTGAGTGACCTGGATTTAAAGATACCTAAGGATTACGAATAGACAAAGTTTATGGAGAAAAAAAAGGTAATGGAGGGAAAGGGAGGGAAAAAACTGTTAGATCAGGTTAGCTTTGGCCTGATTTGTCTATCACATAATGAATGTCTGGAAGTTATTACCACGTAATTATCAACAAAGTGATATTCCTGTGTCGGCGACAATCTTATTATTACATACTCGCAGATTTCCCTTTAAATGAAAAGTAAATCGAAAAGCATTTCACTTCACCATATGGCTTTTACCTTTAAGAGGGATTGGCTCTAATGGGCATTAAACTTCTTCTGGTTGTGATTCACTTCAGTTGACTAACTGCTAGACGTAGAATCAATACTTTGAGAAAGGCGCCAAAGATCGACTTCCTCTGATGTTGACCACAGACACACAATAAACCATACATCATTATTATTATTATTATTATTATTATTATTATTATTATTATTATTATTATTATTATTCAGGGCACAACACAAGTTGGAAAAGGAGGATGATATAAGCCTAAGGGCTCCACCAGGGAAAAATAGCCAAGTGAGGAGACGAAGTAAGGAAATAAATAAAGTACAGTAAAAGCTATTAATAATTTATATAAAATATTTCAAGAGCAGCAACTGCGTTAAAATAGATCTGTCATGTTCAGCCTGTTCAACGTAAACAAACATTCGCTGCAAGTTTGAACTTCTAAAGTTCCACCGATTCAAGTGGCTAAACACAATGGAATACAAACAGACGAGTAGTGCAGTCTACAATAAAAGGGAGCGAATGTTGAAAGAAAAAAACTTATGAGTAATGAATACACACTTAGCTGTCACAGTTAAGAAGCACGTGTGAACAACCATAAGTCACAGGGTTAAAATAAATCGAGTACTGCCTTGTAATTTAACTATATTACGAGGGGTTGGTAACCATTCAACGTTTATTTGATCACTACCTTATGCATATTATCATTCTGAAGGTGATGACGTCAGATTACCAAGATTAATATATTAAATACAATTATTCATAATGATTACATTACAGTAAACTGTCTATGATATTCTTGTGTCTGCGCGTGAGAGAGAGAGAGAGAGAGAGAGAGAGAGAGAGAGAGAGAGAGAGAGAGAGAGAGAGCTAAACCGTGAATGTCATGGCATTTAATCAGACAAGAAGCCCAGAAGACTTCATTTATCACACGGGTAAATTTCCTTCAACTAGCAGACTTGCCAGGACATTTAAAGTGACCTTGGTGCCTCTCTCTCTCTCTCTCTCTCTCTCTCTCTCTCTCTCTCTCTCTCTCTCTCTCTTTGATAAATAAGTCCCTTAACATTAGTTTAAACATGTAGTAAAATAAGTATCAAACATCTAAATAACAAGAAGATATCACCATTAAATCAAGGAATAAATACAGCAATATGCAGAGAAAAATACACATACTGTACACTGCACTTAACATTCATGGCTATTTATAGAGCTTAAAGGTTTCCCGGGTCCTGCCACACGAGATATTATGTGCTCGCTGAATCCTTTAGGGTAAACTTCTTCTTCTTGGTCACGGATATATCATTTCTGGACCTTCATACACTCATTGATTGTCTCTAAGCTATAGGGACATGAATTTATCATTTTCCATATCATTTTGTTGCAATTGTCTAATATTTCTATACTTTGGCTGCTATGCATGTAATGTCAACTTGTCAAATAAAAGCATACTTTCGTTAGCAATAATGATTAATGCCAATGAATTCGTTATTTTCATGCTAGATTTATCTATTGGTACAAAATAAAAAAATAGAAGTTACAGGATTTTCTCATTTCTAAACAGAACTAACGTCTATTAACTAAAGACGCATTCTCTCCTAACCCCGAAAGGTTCGATGATAATACTTACAATTAACCACCCTCTCATATGGATAATAAGAACAAGTTCACACGAAAGTCGCCCTAATAAACAAACACCATTAAAAGATAGGTAACACAGTTTCCTTACAAGACCTAGCCTATTCTGGCCAGCCAAGAGGTCTATCTACTGTAAGGCTTAAAGCTTGTGCTATTACAAAGCTATCTGGAGGGAGAAGAAATCTATACTCGAAAGGACAGCAAGGCAACAAAGAGAGGGCCTGTTGGAGTGCACAAGAGAGCACGCATTTGCGTGGAGTGCACTTGTGTAATGTACAAACTTTCAAGCTGTGAAAGGTACTCGAACAACAGACTTCAGTTGAAACTTTGGGAGAAGGCAGCGACTGCTGATGTTATTGTCTTTATATACAGCCCAATTCAGTCGAACACCTTTTAACACTTACAACACAATGTATATATATATATATATATATATATATATATATATATATATATATATGCACATGCTACCACAAATATAAACAAGATTATATATGCATGTTACGTGCTATAGTTATGCAGCAAATAATACTTCGACATCTAAGACCTCCTGTCAAGTCAAACCTGCAAGCTACGAGTGACGTCGCCTGTCAACCCGGAGGCGAAGAGGAGGAGGAGGAGGATGAGGAGGAGGAGGAGAAGGAATACTTGGCATGAGGATTTTTTTGTCATTCTATTGTCCTGACACAAACAGAAACTGCCGTTGCAGCTCAACCTCTCCCCCAGAGAAAGGAGGTAGAGACATGCGGGTAGTATCTTTCTCGTGCGGCCTCTCCCTCCCCGTCATCTCCCAGTGCTTGGGGGCATGGCCTACTTGGGACACACCTGTCTTTGGCAGTACCGACGACTTGCTGTACTTTCACACAGAAACAAACAAATACTTAATTTGATATGTCATCACATATGGCAGAAATACTTGCGACAAATTCTGTCAATAGAACATTGAACTTTTAACTTTAAGTAAAAAACTATATAAAGATTGATTTCGATTTATGCAAACATGTATAGTTACATACTACGAGTAGTTTTATGTAGTCTCAAACACACACACAACACACACACACACACACACACACATATATATATATATATATATATATATATATATATATGTATGTATATATATATACGCACACACTCACACACACATTATTTACAAGCATCTCTGAATTTGATTCAAACCACCAATAATTTCATGGTCAAATGCCCTATATAAATCTCAAGGTTATCCTAAATGCCCCAGTTATACTCCTTTCAAGAGCTGACCTACCTACATCCTTCCTCCTTGCACTGGTGACTAGTCTCTTAAAACATCAACCACTATATATAGTTCACCGTGTCCTGAAACCTCATGCACGCCAGTTATAGTGTCATTCCCTCTCTACTGTCCCAGGTCAACACCACTGTACTTATTCAACCAACTGTTCGAAAACTTGCGTTTACGCAATCTCTTCCAAACTCCGTCTATTAAAAAAGTCGTAATTTATTCCATGCCTCACATGATTACAGAACAGTAAAGGGCTTTTTGGCTTTCTTTTTTTAAGCGTTGCTGTCCCAAGAAACAATAATAAACCTTTTCCTCATTTAACTGCAAAAAAAATTATTTATTCTTCGTAATTTTTCTTACTCTCTTTAATAGTTTTTGCATATTTCCCACTGTCTTTTTCGTCATCGCTTATCGCATGCCACATACGGTTCAAACTGAAACTAGAATGAACTATCTCTGACCAGAGTAACATATAAAGTACCATTTATCTAAATAATCTTAAACCCAAACTCCCACTACTTCCCAACAAAATACCAAAAATATACAACCCCACCAAAAGCATGTCTCGTACAACTCTCTCAAATTTAATCACCCTATCTTAAAGCCAAATTTCCAAACCTAAATCATATACGAAGCGGACACATTCATTAAGGACTCTTGTGTATCTCTACAAACGAGGGGAATGGGGAGAGTGACTGTCTCTTTTAATGATTTGGGAAGGGAAACTACCGTAAAAGACAAGAGAATCTGTGACAAAAGGAAAATGACTGCTCTTTCCTTCTATTTCTTTAGGAAGAGAACCATAATTATCACTAACATGAATATATTATACATACACACACACACACACACACACACACATATATATATATATATATATATATATATATACTGTATATATACATATATATTATAATGATCATCATCATCATCATCATCATCAAAGCACTCAGATATGTCCTTCAACACGCATCTGCTTATGGTTTTTCCTGTGTCAATCTATGACCACAAATTTTCTTAGGACGTCAATCAATCGTCTTCTCTTTCTTCCCTTGCTCGGTTTGCAATCTCTAGGGACCCATTCTGTTATTTTTCTTGTCCATCTATTATCTGTCATTCTCATCATGTGTCCTGCCCATGTCCATTTCTTTTTCTTACAATGTTGTTAGAATATCCTCTACTTAGTTTGCTCTCGTGTCCATGTTCCTCTTTTTCTGTCTCTTATTGTTATTCCCATCATTATTCTTTCCATAGCTTTTTGAGTTGTACCTAGCCTATGTTCTAATGCTTTATATATGTTTGTATACACGAGAAGAAGGCATGATTTCCTTTTTTGGTGCTGTGCCACAAGCTAATACTGTACAATACTTTAACAATTATGTTAGACAAGAAAAACTTCTCTCATTTCTACGTTTCCTCCGGAAGATGAGATGTAGTAGAAAGCACTGCGAAGATGGATATGATGCGGAATGAAATAATAATGATAAAAAAACAAATATAACCTAAAAGGATAATTTAAGCCAATAAAAATATGAACACATTGAAAAAGCATTCAATCCCCCCCCCCCTCTCTCTCTCTCTTTCTCTCTCTCTCTCTCTCTCTCTCTCTCTCTCTCTCTCTCTCTCTCTCTCTCTCTCTCTCTCTCTCTCATACAAATAGGAACGAAACTACAGAATATGAAAAAAACATCAGAGCGTAAAATTTCATTTGCTAAAAAGGGAAAAAGACAAAAGTGTCGCAAGTTCTCTCCAACCTAAAAAAAAGTCAAATATCCACCGGATTTTGGATTAATGGACGAAACGTCGGAGAATCCTTTGAAAGTTTGTAGCGAAAACAAAACACTTCGGAACACTTCAAAACACTTCAGCCCGTACGCTTCAAAGAATGATATAACAAGATATTGCATTTTAGCCAGCGTGCGAAGCCTTTGTGGGAGTGCTCCATGGTGGGGACTTACCACAACAAGAAACAATACCATTTTTTTTTTAAATTTCGTGACCTGTGATGAATCACAGTTAAAACAAACAGAAAAATAAGTGTATTTGCTTATTAATTTAATCTATGAGATTTAATATGTTTATAAATATTATTCAGGAATGCAACAACAACAAATGCAGCTGTTTCAAGTCCACTGCAGGACAAAAGATTCGGACATGTCTTTATTCATATCTGGGGTTGGCCATTTCTTCACCACACTTGAACAGTGTGGATTGGTGATGGTGGAAGGATTTCGTCTGATCGCTTACAGCAAAGCAGCCTAGTATGGGTTGCCCTGACTAGTACAGCTTTGCTGATCATGTCGATACGCAAAGATACGTTAAGATCTCACTCAGAAAGGGATGCTTCATTAATAATCTGGATTATGTTACGTTCATCAAAATGACGAGACAGTATTTACGAGATCGGTATGTCTATCAGCTAACGTCCATTGATCGATCTCAATCTATTTACCTCAGGCCTGACCAAAAAAAAAAAAAAAAAAAAAAAAAAAAAAAAAAAAAAAAAAAAAAAACCCTTTTCCCAGTATGAAGACTCCTAGTGGGTACACCCAGAAGTCTGGCTTGCATGACACACTGTAGACGGTACCCAAGTGCAATGCGTTTTGATTTTCAAGGTTTCATTAGATTTCTCCGCAATACTGATAAATTAGTATGGAGAAGGCTACCTCATTCGTCGTCCTCACCAAAACCTCCAATTATGAACCAATATTTAATATTCTTCAAACAATCCAAACAAGCAGTCTGGAATTTGGATCCAAGTCATAACAGCAAGCAAAAACAATCTTGTAATTAAAAGAAACAAGATAACGAGGTAATATCTATCCAACTTCATCCCCGCAACATTTTTCTCAAAATGTAGAGAAGTGGAGTCTTAAGAGGAAAAAACTAATAATAGAAAAAAAAAAAAAATAATAATAATAATAATAATAATAATAATAATAATAATAATATCTCTTGTATAATAAAATAACAAGTGTCTGGCTATATAAGTAAACATGAATATACATTTTCCTGTTATACTAAGCTCTCCCCGTCCCTCAGGTAAGTGGAGAGGGGGGTAGTTATACCCTGGTGACAGGGGGGTAGGTGTGCTTGTGTGTGCACGTCTAAATATTTAGCTGTCATTTTTCAAGGGTCGCGTACACTTGTAACAACAACACCAATAATAATAATAATAATAATAATAATAATAATAATAATAATAATAATCCTGATGATAGCTTGAACACTTTCTATACAGCATGGTCTTTCTTCAGCTAAGTAGAACAAGGTTGGGTCTTCTGCTCATTAGGTAGATGGGTTACTAGATTGGCACGAAATCGCATAAGGCTGAAAACTTCATCTACAAAAAGAGGGGATGGCAACTCAAGGAACCATTATCTCCCCCCCCCCCCCCATTAAAGGGAACATGCATATAGGTATAAAAAATTACAATTGTTATATAACCTATTCAAGAATAAACCAATGAGAATAAATTGTCCTTATTGAATACGAGTGTCAATTTCCGGGAGGGAAAATCTATTGCATTTTTCGAGTTGCAAATCCATTACATAAAAATTAAAAAATAATCCATTAGGTGAATGAAAACCAAATATCACTGAATATTTGTGAGTAGAGAATATCTTTATTCATTTTTGCAATATACCAGAATGACATTAATAATTGGGCTGAAAATGAAATAGAATGAAAAAAGCCGAGAACTAGCAATTATCAACATAATGATACCCGGATCTTGGATGATGATTCGATATGCCCAGATTCTTGTTTTTAACGAAGGGTGAGAACCAAACGATTGCTCAATATACCGGCTCTATCTATATCAGGCGCAAAAATGAAGATAAAAGGTTGTGTATGTTTAGTGCACGGTCGTGGTTTATTTTAGCTCGTCAATACAACGTCTTCTCTTCATTCCCCTGCTTCTTTTACAATCTTTAGGGACCCATTCTGTTAATCTTAATGTCCATCTCATTACAGGTCCTGCCCGTGTCCATTTCCTTTTTCTTACATGTTGTTAGAATATCCTCTACTTTAGTTCCCTGATATCAATGGTGACCATTTTTTTTTTCAGTCTCTTAGTATTATTTCCATTATTATTCTTTCCATAGCTCTCTAAGTTGTAACTACCTTATATTCTAAGTAAAACTTTGATAAGGCTCAAGTTTTCGATGCATACGTTAATACTGGTAGGACCATCGGATTATATATATATATATATATATATATATATATGTATATATATATATGTATATATATAATGTATATATATATATATATATATAATATATATATATATATATATAATGTATGTGTGATTGTGTGTGTGGGTGTGTGGGTGTATTTGAACAAATGTTTGATACAAGAGAAATTCACGCTCACGTATACAAAAATAAAAACTAAAAGTTATCCGTAAATTTTCACAAAATAATGATTGAATCCCGATAGTTCATACCTAATCATTTCAAAACTGTGTGTGCTGGTTATCAGTAAGTTAATCCTTAAAAATGTATAATACTATAAATGCTTCAGATCTATTGACATGAAATTTAGAGTAAATGTATGATATACACATAGACTAATTAAATGAAGAAATAATACAACCAGGCGAACAGTTATCAAAGCAAACAAAAATATAATCTATAAAAAATGATATTTTTTATTTGATTGGCAGCAAATGAACACTTAAACCCTCTTTCCCACAAGTCTATCAAATAGAACTTACATTTAACAAAGAATACGCATCACTTCATGTGAACTAGATATTCTGGCAAAGTGGAAACTAAGAGTGAAAGGGAATTGTAATTCTTTTCCTTTTATGTTCATTTCACCAAATACCAAAGGTCGAGTATTTTTGTTACTTTAATCAAGATAATTTAATTTCAAAAGAATAAATACTCCATAATCTCTTTCATAAACCACTCGCGAACTTATAGCATACACATACGCATATACATACAAAGAAAAAATACAAACACAGATGCACGTTGATGATTTTCAACAGGAAATCTACAACAAACACAAGATTCAATTGTCGAATAAATTACTGGACAAAAGCAACACAGAGAAACTTGTTTTCCTTGGGTCACTTAATTTGCATTTCTAAGGTCCCAACATGTTTTATGTCGCACGTTCTGTTTAAGTGATATTTGTAATATATATATATATATATATATATATATATATGTGTGTGTGTGTGTGTGTGTGTGTGTGTGTGTGTGTGTATGTATGCACGCGCATAACGACAAATTATCCACTCTTTACCAAAAGGCAAAATGACCAGTAAAAAGTTAAGAACTCCTTTAATAAAAGAAACGGGACCAACTTCCAATTATAACATCACTCGGCAACAAACACCAACTGACCATGAATGAAACAACCCCGAAAATCTATTTTAAAGCCATCCTATATAAAAATCAGACCAACACTTCATATCATTAACCGTTCGTAAATAAAAATATTCTCTTATAAAAGCGTCCTCGTTCAAAGGTTACGACAAGGGACTAGTTTTCCGTGTATGTGAAGGGAAGCGAATTTCGGAATCGACTCTTCGACAAACTTGGTCGTCCCAGGGGATTCCCAGCTCTGCCCCAAAATATTCCTTATATACTTTGTCCAGTCCCTCTTCCTCCCCCACTACCCCCTCCGTAGCCATGAGCCTCCTGATAAATGGTTCACATTAGTTTCTTTTAATAATTGTGACTTATCACGATGAGAAAAATCAAAATAATTTGGTGTTCATTAGCGGCATTTTTGGCAGGAAGAACGCAAGTTGGTTATTTATTTATCGAAACCGAAACAATGTTATGGGTAAAGATTAAAATCCAAGAACAACAATGTCACCTTGTATAATACATTGAATTATTCATGTAATTCCAATGAATAAATCCGATACAGATACTGCATACGCACACTTAATAATATCGTGGGCCGAATATCACTTTCATAGCAAAGAATGTTTATATTCAATCAAACGTATAGCAGAGAAAATTCCCTTGGTTTTTTATATCACACATGAGTTCTGAGGTAAACTTCCCGGTATAACAGTAAGACCATTTTACGATCACAGTAGGAAAGAAAGATCAGGTGGTGACACTCGGGGAATACCCAGCCAGTGAAGAGCGATTTGGGAAGCCATTATTACAAGGCTGTTACGTCACAAAAGGACCTGCATGTTTTGTTAATATCATATCTGCATTGTTTTCTATATTCATGTTATGCTAATAGTTCTCTATTCATAAGAAGGATATGGAGTCTCCAAGGTGATAGAACTTTTGTAATTGGATGAAAAATGTTCTTGGTAGCAAAACTATTTTTTCATATACTGATATGATTTCCTTTGAACATAACCCAAAGAATTTGCCCCTTTTTACCACGAACTGTCCTTTACTTGTTAACCTGTTCCTAATGATCGACTGTGTGCGAGAATAAAAGAGCTACCCTACAGATAAATCGACTATCATTTTTATTTCAGTAAAATGATAAAGAGAAAGGGATACTGACCTTTGACCTTTTCGCTCTTCTAATGTGGTTTTCGTGTGGTCTCAACTTCGAGAGGATTTAGAGATACTATTCATTACCGGCCAAGTGCCCATAGTAATTAGGGCATTAGGCACAAAGATTCTCCTGCTTCAAGCGTGCTGTTCCTCAACTTAAAGTGGAATAAAATATTTATATCAATCGTTGAATTTGCTTTAAGCTTTAAGTAAAATAATGGTAATTTTTATCCTTGATGGGTTGGGGGAAGAATCAGCTCTTGGAACTTGTTTGCTCATCTTGGCTGAACTGCGAAGGCATACCTTCAAATCTG
>NC_090745.1:28186888-28194388 GCF_036898095.1 Palaemon carinicauda
AAATGCTCATATTCTGATGGAATGAGTTTTGGCTGGTATAACATTAAATTGCTTTTTATAGAAACATTTATAAATATTTTCGAAAATAAAATTGCTGATGACCACTGTTGTGGCTTTGCCAAATCATTATGATATACTGATGCAACCAGTCAATCACAATACAATAAAAATAAATGTATTATAGTATGTACAGTATATCCATAATAAGTAATTCATTGTCACACTAAAATTATGGATTAATCTAGTTAACAGATAAATACTATCAAAATAAAAATAGTATTGCTGACAACAAATTAATACCTACAATAAAATTCCGTTCATGACACTGAATCCACATACGGCTATCTCCATCATTTCTGTTTTATGACAGACAGGAACTGGGAATTATTTATGTCTGCTGACTTATTCTCACTGACCAAATTTGCAACCAGTCCAGGGGTTGGTTTGACTCTGTCTTTTCCCTAAAAACTTGCTAGGGCCTTCTTACAGGTCTTTGCTCACCGACTTCCACTTTCACCATGTTTCTGCCTGACTGGTCACTCTTAATAAATCACCTCTGCGACATCAACTGACATTAGTCAGTGTCTAAATCACCTTAATCTTTTTAAATGACGTTTTTTGAATAGTCTCATTAATTGAAACGACGTTGTCTAAATCATCTCAACCACTGAAACGACGTTAGCTAAATCTCATTAATTGAAACGACGTTGTCTAAATCATTTCAATCACTGAAACGACGTTAGCTAAATCTCATTAATTGAAACGACGTTGTCTAAATCATCTCAACCACTGAAACGACGTTAGCTAAATCTCATTAATTGAAACGACGTTGTCTAAATCATCTCAACCACTGAAACGACGTTAGCTAATCTCATTAATTGAAACGACGTTGTCTAAATCATCTCAATCACTGAAACGACGTTAGCTAAATCTCATTAATTGAAACGACGTTGTCTAAATCATCTCAACCACTGAAACGACGTTAGCTAAATCTCATTAATTGAAACGACGTTGTCTAAATCATTTCCATCACTGAAACGACGTTAGCTAAATCTCATTAATTGAAACGACGTTGTCTAAATCATTTCCATCACTGAAACGACGTTAGCTAAATCTCAATAATTGAAACGACGTTGTCTAAATCATCTCAACCACTGAAACGACGTTAGCTAAATCTCATTAATTGAAACGACGTTTGTCTAAATCATCTCAACCACTGAAACGACGTTAGCTAAATCTCATTAATTGAAACGACGTTGTCTAAATCATCTCATTCATTAAAACGACGTTAGCTAAATCTCTTCTTAATTTCATTGTTTGTAACAACGTTGCCTAAATCATCATATTCTTTGAAACGACAAAATATGACATTTAGGAATAGTGATAAAATAAATAAACGTCCTTCCAAAGCTGAATGCAAAATCCCTTCAAGACACAAAATATGATTTTATTTTCCGAACACATATGAATATAATCGGCCAAACGCTTTGCAAAACATCTAGTTTACACAAAACTCAGCAACGTCCCCCAACCGAGATTTCCTCTATCAATTACGACCGTCATTTCAATTCGTTACTTGAGCCTTTTTCAATGAAGCTACCTTTGCAAGCAAGGATACCTTTTCCTCAGTTAACATTTCAGTTTTAATTTTGACTTCATCTTTTTATCTTCAGACTTCTCGCTTCTCCCCTTTCTCTTCTAAGCAAAGGAATGTATCTCTCTCTCTCTCTCTCTCTCTCTCTCTCTCTCTCTCTCTCTCTCTCTCTCTCTCTCTCTCTCTCTCTCTCTAGAATGAGGCTTCTGAAAATCAAAATCGGTAAAGGCCTACTGGAATCATCAGTATTCATAAAAAAAAAAATTCTATGCTAATGATTGAATGGGATATTTTGTACAATACAACAGTATCTTTAACTTATCTAAATGCATAATTTTGTTTTCAATGATTTCTGTAAATATCATAAAAGATTGTTGTTAAATTTTAATTCATATTCTCTCCTTATCTAGCGTTATTTATAAAGTCAATTAAACAATAATCATACGGAATTTGGCTGAACATAATTCACAAAACAACTGAGGAAATCACATGTGTAATAAATAAAAATCTGTGACATTATTATCAATTTACCGCAAACTTTTCAATTCATTACTTAAAAAGTATACCCGAAGAGTCATCAGCTGCCATTGCCTGGCCCTCCCTGATCCTAGCTTGGGTGGTGAGGGGCTTGGGCTCGGATCATATGTATATTTGGTCAGTCTCTAGGGCATTTTCCTGCTAGCAAGGGCATTGCCACTGTCCGTTGCCTCGGCCATTCAAATAATTTTCTTATGACCAGAACTTCCTCCCCTTCTGATTTTCCTACTACTATTCACGTGCTTTTTTTCAATTTTTGTATGGGGTAAGCACGGTTCCCTTCTTTTTGAAGGATTTGCTTTTGCTCTGGGATAGAGCGTAGTCCTGATCGACTGCCCTGCCTGACATAGCTTTAGACCCAGGTAGCATATGTTCATGTATTGTACCAGTCACCAGCGCTATCGTTTACATACATAATCATGAGGTGTCTATACGGATAGCAATGTGTCCTACTCTAGGTCCCCCCCCCCAAAAAAAAAAAAAAAGAATCATTATCTTTATCGCCTCTTTTATTGGGCCGTTTATAGAGACCCTCTCCCTTCCAATCCCCTTCTTATCCCAATCTTCTTCTTGGCCAATAGCTGCTGGAAACGAAGACGCATTTGATCTAGAGCAGAATGGTTTTAATTGGATTAAATTAGCGCCGGATGTTATTGGATTACAGAATTTTGTCGCTTTTCGAAACGAATTTCAACCGTTACTATTCCTCTGTCTCCCCCATTTGAAGAGTAACTGGCAAATATGTTGGGGAAATACTGGCAATTAAAACGCATTTTTATCTATAACAATAAATTTTGGTATAATACGAGAAATTGATATATCTTTTGGTAATAAAATAACGAAATAATTCCAAGAGCACAAATGAGTCGTAGCTTACGCTCAATGCTGCAATTACTTATACTGTACCGTTTGCCTGTCACTAGAATGTGCATACGTAAATATTCTACTAAATAGAGCTTAAATAAAGTATTAATACAATTAACAATCTTTAATTATTAAATAATACTAGTTGATACACACTGACGGAAACACAGACGTACCTGATAATATCTTTAATCAATAATGATGGCATTAAATAACATAAATATATCAAACGCGAATATACTAGAAAATTAACAACAATTAGTCAGATATCAGAAAAAAATTATCCGTTTGTAAATACACGAGACAAATTTTTGGTGTCCGTCCAAATAATATTTATGATTTAGATGACATACATCATTCATTTGAACTTTCTTACTTGGCCAATAAAAACAATAGCAAGAAGAACAATAGCTACCTTAACCATCACCACTTTTACTCGGTGAAATATATACACAACATAACTTGTGGGTGTGTGTGTGTATATATATATATATATATATATATATATATATATATATATATATATATATATATATATATATATATATATATTATATATATATATATATATATATATATATATATATATATATATATATATATATATATATATATATATATATTACCATTGAAGGGCATAGCTCCAGAAAAGTTAAATCTTTTAGTGTCCCATAAAGTTTTAGGTGTGAGGTTTCTAGAACCACATGGCTTTTCTTGACTTCAGCAATTGCAGATATCAATTTAGTGCTGGAAGGACTTGTGGACGGTAGCTAGAATCGAACACAGTCCCTTAGATTGGAAGCCTGACCTCTGAAACACTCGGGTAAACTCTCTTTACCGAGTTCATTGGAATGGTAAGGGCAAGTTCAGTGGATTCTATAAACCTGAGCGAGACGTGAACTCGGTCCCTAGAGTTTCATTTTCCAATGGATCCGACTGAGCTCCAACACACTTGTGTATAAACTACAGCTTTGACTACTACTTCTGTCAACAGCTACGTAAATGATTACCATTAGGATAATGGCATTCTTTGGGGTAAAGACACCTAATCCAAACATATATATCATCACCATCTAGAACTTCTTTCCTGCCTTTGCTTGTAATCTGCTTCACAATAAGAACAAGCAACTAAGTACGCCACAGCCAATGAAGTCATTTCGAGATGAATCAAAGCCTTATTTACCTGCATTTACTGCAATTGAAGTTAATGTATGCTAATTCAGATCCGCCATCTAACTGAGCCAATAGGCAAAAATAAAACAACAATTTAGTGGAGACGAACTAATCATTACGTCTTCAATGGGGGGTGGGGTTTAGAGGAGCCATGACGTCACGAACATAAGCAAGACGTCATAAATCCACCCAGAAAGCTATTTAAGAACAATCACGCTAATTACGAGGCGTGACGTCAATCGGGTGCAGCCAATTACACGGAAATTGCCTTCTAATCTGACCTACAACGGAAAGGGATGACAACAAACATTTTGCACGCAATTTGTAAAAAAAAATTATACTTTATTTCCTAATATTTTCACAGATGGGCACAGTATGTAGTGGCCACTTTCACGCAGTTAATTGCGTTTTCATTTTTTTTACTTTGCATGTGTACACATTTTCAATCATGATATAAAATTCCAGTAACATCAAGATCACTATATTGGGATATTTCGAGAGATAACCGTAAAGTACCTGCATAGACTTTAATATAATTAAATCTTATCAAGAGGGACTGTATTCCTAAACAATAACAACAATAACAAGAACTCATTTTGGCAACCTTACCACGCAGGTGTACAGAGTAAAATTCTAGCATATGAACACATCTTTCGCAACACTCCCAGAAGGATGTTCTTACGCATGTGGATAATCCAATATCCTTCTTTCCCACAGGAGCACATAATATAATCCTCTACGGGTTGAACTGGAATCCTCTCCATAAAGGAACCCGTTCCTAAGGCTCCCTGGGGGACCTGGCGGGGGCGATTGGAGGGAGGGCTTTGTGTCGCAGACGGAATCCTGGATTAGCTTAGGAACACAGTTTCTCCCTCTGGTGGAGCTGAAACATTATCCAGACGCGCAGGGAGGGGTTTTGTAGAAGCAATAGTATCGTCAGTGGTAGTAGTAATGGTAGTAGTAGTGGTAGTAGTAGTAGTAGTAGTAGTAGCAAAACAAGAGTTGCATCATATGCTTAGCCATGGCAAGAGTAAAGCATTTATAGAAGATATAAAACTTTATTAATATTGCAGCTGCTACTACTACTAATAGTATTTTTAGTAGTAGTAGTAGTAGTAGTAGTAGTAGTAGTAGTAGTAGAAGTAGTAGTAGTAGAAGTAGTAGCTAAACAAAACAGTTGCATCATATACTTAGCCATGGCAAGAGTATAGCATTTATAGAAGAATATAAAACATTATTAATATTGCAGTTGCTATTACTGCTAATATTATTATTATTATTATTATTATTATTCTTATTATTATAATAGTAGTAGTAGTAGTAGTAGTAGTAGTAGAAGTAGTAGTAGTAGTAGTAGTAGTAGTAGAAGCAAAACAAAACTGCAGTTCATGGGAAGGTTATTGCATTAATAGAAGAATAAAAACATTATTAATATTACTACTACTACTACTACTACTACTACTACAACTACTACTACTATTTGTAGTAGTAGCAGTAATATTAACAACCGAAACTGAGCCATAGTAGAGGAAAAATAATAATAATCAACGTACAAAAACCAAGCCCAGAATATGAATAGTTTCAGGAAGGAGCATATCAACCATAGCATAGATAAAACAGCAGCAATAACATTAAGAAATCAGTATCCACGGGCAAAAGAAAAGTGGCAATAAAATAAACTTACTGAAACAGTTAAAACAGAGGTACGACAGAAGCAAATAACTAATTTAGTATAATGCTAAAACCTCGATAATAATTTCCTTGCCTTTCTAATGTCCAATTGAAAACGCTCCTCAGAAACAAGACTAGATTAGCACATAGGATGTACACGCACATACACGGCCCACTTACAACGCTAACAGAGGAAGTACTTGGGGGCCCCCGACACTTACTTTATATGAGAGAGAGAGAGAGAGAGAGAGAGAGAGAGAGAGAGAGAGAGAGAGAGAGAGAGAGAGAGAGAGAGATTGATTTAGTTGATTCAATATGCATATAATTATATACACACATGTATTCATGCATACGGTGTATGTATATATATATACATATATATATATATATATATATATATATATATATATATATATATATATATATAGATATATATATATATATATATATATTTATATATAGATAGATAGGATATAGGATATGTAACCCTAAGACATTCCCAATTTTTCTTAAAGACTTAACCTGTTTCTTTTTTTTTTTTTTGTAAAAGAAAAGAAATTCCATTCCTTTACAATTAATTTATTTTTATATTCAAAGATGTGCTATATGGACTAGAAAAAATAGACTAGATAACGAAATCCATAAAAAACTAAACGCAATATCGATGAAATTAATGTTAAGTAATTAAATCGGATAATTCAATGTTTGTCCTACAAAACTAAAGATTTTAAAATAAAATAACTTAAGAAAGGCGTACCTCAGATGATCTATGACTGACTAAAGCCATGCAATTAAGAACAAGAGTAAAAGATAACAACTGAATGGTCAACAAAATAGCAGTTGAAGTACGGCAATCCTAGAAAACCGAAGGAGTAAAACACCAGTGACCATAAGACAATAATTGGACAATAACAAAACCCTGAATGATTATAGTAAAACCCAGCGTTCTAAAACTTACTGAACTCGCCCAAAGTAAAATCTAAACCAGTGGTCATCAAAGGCACTGACAAAACACCTAGAAAACGTAAATCAAATGAATATCAAAACCAGAGAACATCAAAATCGGATCGATCATAAAAACCAAAAGTTCTCTCGACAAGAGACGAGTCCAAACAACATCCTGTGCCAATAGGAGCGTCCTCTTTACAAGGAGATGAGGAGGGGAAGGGGGGAGGGGGGCATAGAGATGATAGGGATGAGGAGGTGGGGTTGGGTGATGGATACTGTTCACCACATACAAGTTGAGGGGGGAGGGGGGCAATGGCAGGAGGGGGAGGATCCTTGGACATGCATGAAGGGCCTATCACCTGACCCGTTCCCTCCTTCCGCCACCCCCCTCCTCATCATCACTATAGGAGGGGGTTAAGAGATCTATTGAGAGAGAGAGAGAGAGAGAGAGAGAGAGAGAGAGAGAGAGAGGGGGGGGGTGGAGAAAGGAAGGAGAGAAGGACCTGTCTTTCCTTGGTATGTTCTTCCGTGGGACTTCCGAGGACACTTCCGCCAGCCCGCCAGGGGAGATGGATCGCCGCCGCCGCCCCAATGGATGGATTCCCATAGACGTCCCTGGCGAGGACAGCCCCTGAACCCCTAAACCCCACCCCTTTGGAACCAAGAGCGATAAGGGAAGCATTCCCCGGTCCTGTTTCAATTTAAGTACAAAC
>NC_090745.1:28199388-28211888 GCF_036898095.1 Palaemon carinicauda
ATTCTCGTGTCAACACGATTTGTTGGCGACACAATATGCAACAATTCTCTGAAAACTTGTTGGGTTATTGCACATATTTTAATCCAATTCTCGCTTTAATAGGCAGCCAGTGTAAATCATTTAGTGTAGAAGTGATCCTCTCTCAGGGTGGGACACCTTTCATCATTCTTGCTCCTCTATTTAGTTTGTTTTGTAATTTCTTAAGTTGCACTTTTGGTAAATTGTAATAAATGGAGTTACAGTAGTCAATCCCGGTAATAACATAGTTTATCACAAGTTTCTTTAGAGAATGTTCATCTAGGTACTTCTTTATGAAAGCAATGTTCCTAAGATGATAGTCAGCAGTTTTTAATATATTATTTATTTGGGCATTGAAAAACAAGTTACAGTCAAGAGATACTCCTAGATCATGACCTTTACTAGATATCGGGGCAGAGTTGTCATTTATGTTTATTTGAATATCACCCACGTTTCTTACGTGGATTAGAAATACGAATGAAGTCAGTGATCAGATGACTTTTTTCTTTTTGAGAGAACAAGAGCGAGACATATTTTCATGTATGGGCTGTGGGCTCTTTTGCATTGCACGGAGTTAATCATAGGTAAATTGAGTGTGTGTTTGTACTTTAAGTAACTGATCTTGTGGAAGTTCTCCACACAAGGGTTTCATCCTCATTTAAGCAGTAATACATGCATATGGCTGCTGATGAAGATTCCGAGTATAAAGTGGCTATTATTATGAAAGTGTTCTGCATAAGGGACTCATCAAGATTATGCAATTGAAAAATTATTATGAAATTGACAATTTATATATATATATATATATATATATATATATACATATATATATATTATATATATATATATATATATATATATATATATATATATATATATATATATACTGTATATATATTAAATATATATGTATATATTTATAAATATATATATACTGTATATATATACACACACACACACACACACACACACACATATATATATATATATATATATATATATATATATATATATATATATAATGTCTGTGTATGTGTCTGTGTAAGTATTCGTGCGTACCTATCGTAAGTCTCCTTTGATAACATGTTGAACACGTAATAATGTGCTATTAACGGGAAATCTCTAAAGAAATGACTGCCGCGTCCTATACTAGCCTCCAAGTTTCCCAAACCTCATCTGGCAAAAGATGTCTTCAGAATAACAATGAAGATCTGATAAGAAAACCAATCAAGTGTTCTTAAGCTTTTTCATCCCTAGAACACACGGCCTAATTTGGAGAGGATATGGGGACGGGGGGGGGGGGGGGTTTCGCTTGGATCTAAGGAAATATTTTAGATATTGGAGAGAATCATATTAACTCGAAACTAAAACCGGATTTTGTGATGTTTTCATAAGAAAAAGGTTGTGAACGACAGCTGGGATAATAATAATAATAATCATAATAATAATAATCTCTCCTATACAACATATATATATATATATATATATATATATATATATATATATATATATATATATATATATATATATAAAATTTCTTTTTGGTAATGGTCAGCTCCCAGTTTCCTCGGGTAGGGGGGGGGGAGAGGGAATAGTCATACCCTGGTGAGAGGGTAGTATGTGTTATATATATCTAAATATTTAGCCTTAATTTTTGACAGGTAGCGTGAATTAGTAGTAGTAGTAGTAGTAGTAGTAGTAGTAGTAGTAGTAGTAGTAGTAGTAGTAATAAAAACCTTGAATTCGAATGTAAAATATACGAAAAAATCTTACTTTTATTCGGTAGGATTCGAACCCACGCAAGTTAAGTTGCTTGTTTTGAAAACCTTTTTAAAGCTGGGTTCAAATAATCAATTTATTTGGGTCAGATTCTACGCTTACAAAATTTGACATACGTCCATAAAATCAAATAAAGTAAGTAAATGTAATAAAGATGTAACCAGTAGATTCCTTTTACAATTATCATAAATTTAAATTTTTTAACGATAAATAATTAGTTATTTCTTATAAGGGAGGGTGGACATGGGGCCTTAGGGAGGTGTCAAATCTTCCAGTCCTCAATAATTCTATAGTGATAAAGTTCTAATTCTGAAGCCTTCTCCTCAAAGACTGGAGACTACCACTGCTGACTACTTACTAAGTGGATAATCAATTATTTAGGTCAAACAAGAGGCATACTATTTTTAAGGGAGCTTAATAACAACAATAATAATAATAATAATAATAATAATAATAATAATAATAATAATAATAATAATAATAATAATAATTACTATAACTATGATTATTAAAAAACTAAACATTGCTAAATCAAATGAAAACCTATAATAATATCAACAATACTACTTCAGCTACTTCGACATTACAAGAATAAAAGATAAAACTAAAAAAAATATAAAGGGTACTGGTAAACCAGAGCAGAAAACACTAAAAAGAAATTGATACTAGGTTCTATCCGCTAATTGCTTACTAAATCTGCGAAGTTCAATAAAGACAAAGACGAGATATTTTAAGTCTTAAGTCTCAATCTTACAGTATACTAGAAAAATGACTTGCCTACACTTAAAAAAAAAAAAAAAAAAGTACGTTTTGAAACTCAATGAATACCAGTGTTTCATGACAAAATGATCCTAGAACTCGATGCAATGTTCACCTAAAAATACTAAACACGTGATATGAATATTCCCTGGAATTTCTTTGTAGCTATCAATAATAAGGAGCAATAATTTGGTTATAAACAATCTATTAATGAGATAGACTTTACGGCTAGAAAGGGAGAGCAAAATACGACAGTGAATATAACTTGAACAACTCTAATGGAATAACTATCGAAATAGATCTTGATAAAGCAAATTTCAATGAACAAAATAAATACTAGAAAAGTTAAATAAAAACAGGTAATACGCTCTAATTACGAACATTTAATAACTGCTGTAAATATATTATGACTTTAATATAAAATTGATACGAACTAATCGTAACTATAAACAAATAATCGACTGCTGTAAACATTATCTCAAAAGAAAAACACTACAATTCATTCTAAAAGTAACTCATTAGCCCTTTACAATAGGCTACCGTGATAAAAAAAAAGCGTTTCAAAACGTCTTTATATATTACCTAAATAAAGGTCATATTAGAACCTATTCAGTACGACATAAATAAGTCGAAGTCAGTAGAGAATAAAAAGTAAAGTCCAATCATAATGGATTCAAGTCCGAGAATATTTTGTTCGTATTTCATCCATCCCTTGAAACTGTTCACTCGAGTATGGGCGAGTGCGCACGCGCGCACTAATGACTCATCTTCCTATTATATGGGAGGGAGTAATGGGACCTTTTGTGTATGGAATGAAAGAAACTGGCCCAGTACATTACTGTACATTAAAAAGGCCAGGGATTTGAATAAGAAAAAAGGAAAAAAAGGTAAAACATTTGGCCTATTTTCAACACAAGTTAATAAGGTACTTTCCTTTTTCTTTTCTTTTTTTATGTCTTTCTCTCCGGGAGAAGAAATGGTCTCGATATATATCTTATGGTACTGTTTCTTATCCCATTTTTCACACATACACACACACACACACACACACACACAACCAAGATACTTACGACATGGCTGCTATAATATTAACATTAAAGTACTAAACATGAATCCCAATGACTTATCTGTTTCTTAAAAATGATGCTCAATGCATTTTCAATTAATCAATTTAGGATCAACACAACAGTAAAAGAACAAGTGATTTAGAATCAATTGCTCTCCAACATCAGACGCTTCCGAGCTCCCTCTCTCTCTCCTCTCTCTCTCTCTCTCTCTCTCTCTCTCTCTCTCTCTCTCTCTCTCTCTCTCTCTCTCTCTACTTGTCCTCCTATTTTATCTCTTCTCTCTATATTATCGGATTTATCTTGCCTTTTCTAGTATTATCTTAAAGTGCATCTCAAATAACTATAATAAAAAGAAAGAGAACCAACTCAGAGGCAACACTGTCTTACCTCCTTCGACGATGCAAAATAGCCCCTACTTCCCATACCGTCCCTCTCATGGTGCGAAGTTATTGGGCACTACCTTCCTTCCTGCCAGATTAACCACTGGCCTTATTCAATGATACTGATACCGAATACCTTTTATCAGTGTTGTATACTTTGGCTGCCATTGGTTTACTTTTCTGATATTGGATTTTTTTTACGAATATTAGCCTACTTTCTTTATCAATGAATACTTTGACAAACTGACTACTTTTTACCTATAACTCTTACGACCATTATCTAATTTCACTTCTTAAAAGGCTCTTCATTGGACTAAATAATGATTTTTTTTTTTTTTTTTTTTTACTCCAAGACTTGCTATTGCTCAAAACATCTACATTTGTTAGGTACTCGAAATTATGTATTTCTTCATATTTCCAACGATCATCATATGAAAAATGGTAATTAAACATATAAAGGAAAATATTTTATAGCATAGGAGGAAATGAAAGAAAGGAACGCACGGCAGATAAAAGACAAACCTACGTTAGTTGTTCATCTGAACAGACAAACTTGAAAGAAACCTTTCTAGTAACAGAGAGGAACTGTACGACAAGTGCAGAAACGTGTGCAAAACCTGTTGGTTTTTCTTTTTTTGACTACTCAGACTGTGTCAACACGAGCATTGAGGAACCATTTGGGAATGAAAAATGGGAGGAGGAGGCTTGTTGTCCCTATGCGGTTCTCTCCTGTCATTAGTGATGTAAAACTTCTGTAGAAGTGCATGAGCGTTTAGTACTTGTACAAAAAGGGGGCGGAGGGCGGGGCAATATAGGATTCTTGGTACCCACAATCACTCCTGAAGGGACCGTGATACTGGTTAACACAGACAGGATCTCAGCATGGCTTGTGATCTTGGAACGCCTTTATGAAAACAACCTCGGAAAAATTTATTCTAGAAGAATGCAATGATGTTGGCAAAATCAACTCTTTTTCGAGAGACTAAGCCTGGAGAGGGAATGCAAACATTTAAAAATAAGAAAAAGTGGCATAAGACGTAAGGTAGATCAATAGAATAAAATATTCCAGATTTATGATTCTAAGTTTATCAATCAGAATCCTAATAATGTGACTTATGGACAACATTGAAGTGATGTGAATAAATCATTTGAATCCTTCTAAAATGGGATTCTAGATCACAAATCAGATAATTTTAGTTTCATTTTGAATGAAATAAAAGTCACCAGTTAATTGATTTTAGGTCCCAAATAAAATGGAGTGAGGTTCACCAAGTCAATCGTTTAGCTATTCCAAGTCCCAATCAAGCCTGCTAGAAGAGATCTGAGAAATCCCTATTGAAGTGACTTGAGATTTAATCCGATATTAAGTCACGAATAGAGTGAGTCGAAGTTATGAGAGTTTGAGGTTTAAAGCAGCTTACGAATTGACCCAACTTCACTGCTAAACTTGAACAAACCCAACGATGAAACGATTTCAAGTCAATAGAGATTTGATTGGAGGTCAACAATGAAGTCACCTGAGGTTAATGGTAAAACAAGCACATAAAGCAGACCACCCATATAGCAATAAGAGAGAGAGAGAGAGAGAGAGAGAGAGAGAGAGAGAGAGAGAGAGAGGACTCTAACTAGCGTTTCTTTCATGTCGGTTAGGTCCTTCTTACTGTCAGCAATGGCAAAGAGAGGAAGTGTCGTATTAACGAAGGTACTGAGGATGCCCCATTGTATATCGCCCCTCACCCCCTACGGCTGACACTTGAGGTCTCCTGACATCGTTCCCTTGATCCTTTCCTCAACTGACTTCGATGAAAATGCTGACACATTAAACCACCTCTCATTTTTCTATTACCTTTTATTCCCCCCCCCTAGTTCTTAGATCTTCCGTTGCCTGGGAGCCTCAACCCATGGAATTTCTATTAGGTTTCGTTTTGACAAATATTTTGGATATCTTTCGTGGCGTCAGGAATTTTAAACACAGGAATTTCTATTACTGGATGTTTGCGTTTCTGAAATTCTTCGTTTACTTACTAGATTTTAGAAATAATTTCCGCTAACATTTGTTTCCGGAGTTCTAGAAAGTACAAAAATCTTTCCCATGTCTGTGATATTGATATCTAGCCATTACTAAGAAATGCAAAAAATCTTATGCTAATCATCCTTGAAAATAATCTTCCCCATTAATACGATATAAATATCGTCTTAAGTCTAAACGTCTTATTACATGGTGGTCTTTATCAATATTTATCGTTCTTGAAAATTTGGGTTGCCAAAGATGTTTCAAGACCTTGTTTTCTAATATCGATTTGTCCCTTAGTTCCAAATGTTGCTGTTGCATATAAACTGGGCGTGTCACACGAATTACAAAGGGAGCATTAGATGACGCCCCTTCCATTCGACATTTAAACATTTTTCTCTCATCCCAACATAAAGGTAAAAATACACACAAATATTCCGCAAATACACAACATAGAAGCGATGAAAGACTACCGAGATAAAAAAGAACTTGATCTGAATACCCTACTAATTATGACGCGGCCACAACACGTCTCCCAATTTATTTCCCATCTTTCAATCAGACAAGGGCCGCCTCCTCCTCCTCTCTCTCGTCTGCATGACGAATTAATATCTCTCATGGCGACGATAGCCTCTGATGTACCTGTTGGTCCTGCACAAGGATGATGGTTCGAGCCATCAGCCACGTGTCTGCTGGGGATGGTGAAGGATGCCACCTCCGCTGACAGGTGAGTTACGATGCAAAGCAATCTGCTTTTATGAGCTTTCATCTGCCGATGATGACAGCTGTGTTTTGTCTGCCATCTGCCTTCAGACCACAGCTCTTCTGAGGCACAGTCGGTGCGTGTACTTTGAAAAGAAGACTTCTTCATGCTTAGCCATCACGCACAGAGAACCGAGACTGTGCAATTTGAACGTTGGCATGACTCGAGGCTTAGTCATGCATGCATTCCAGCCGATTACGTGACACGTTACCGATTTGTGGGGTGTTACGTTGCAGTCTAGGAGGAACTGATGCCAATCTTAACAGGATTGTAGAATTCAAGTTAAAAGCCACCTTTATTTGTTTCCCCTTTTATTCTATTTATTATACTCCATGGCATGTACCAAATACCAATAAATCTTCACTTTAGGGAATCAATCATAAAATGATAAGTGTAAACTCAACTTTATTTCAACTATCTAGAATACCAACTTCTTATTTCTGTGATATTTTCAATATACCCGATTAAATATATGCATAAAATAATTGAATAAAGTTTTTTTTCTATGGTGCGCAAATTAATCACGAATCAATATCCTGATTTTACTTTGAGATGTCTTTCCTGACGCTGTATCATACGGAAAAGCCATGGGACTTGCAGGACCTATAAGATTTGTTAGCGGTATACATTCTGAAGTATTTAAGAGTATTATATGGCGTAGTCAACGCCAACTGTCAAATCCACGGTATCAAAACTTTTCACGAATAAAATTTCTTCACCCCTTCTTGAAAGTGTTTATATCATCTGTCCTTGCGTGTGGGAGATTGTTCTATAATCTTGGGGCCGCCTATTTTAAAGTTCTGGCCTACAGTACATATGTATCTTAGCTCCAATAACATGAAACCATCTGTGACTATATTCTCGTGTCGAAACCATTTGTAAGCTGCACAATGTGTAGCAATTCTCTTAAATATTATGGACGTCCAGTTCTGATGACTTGAGTCATTGCACCTTTCTTAAAATCCTATCCCAGCTACTACAAGCAGCCAGTGCAGTTCAAACAGTACAGGGGTTATCCTTTTAGTGGTGGGACACTTTTTATCATTCTAGCTCCTTTTGTTTATCATGTCTCGTAATTTCATACGTTGCACTTTGGATAAGTTGTAAGAAAGCTCTACACGGAATATGATACTCTCGTGGAAGTTTGCCTCAAGTCTACAACCACTCTAGAAGAAAGTTTACAACAAATTACCCAAACACACATACAGAGAGAGAGAGAGAGAGAGAGAGAGAGAGAGAGAGAGAGAGAGAGCCTGTTTAATATACAGTTAATTTTCTTAAGAGCCCAGATGCCTGCTATTACCCTCCAATCCTTATCTAAGACACACAGCACATGGCCTCTCCTTATCCACCGAAAAACACAAACAGTCGCACGCCCACTGAAGGCACTTGGAAGCAGAAACTGAATAATTGACCAGATGTGGAGTCAGATATAAACACATGAAATTTATTGAGAAAAAAAAAAATCACTGGACTTTTAAGAAACTCAAAGCATGCGAGGCAAACTTTTGTACATGTTGCAAAAGTGAGCGAGAGTATATTTTAAATTAATAATAACTATCATAAATAGGAATATGGACAATAACATCAGAATTCTTCGAGTAGTAGCCGTGTATTTTTAAAAAAATAATTTTACGTACATAATGAATAAAATAGGTAACGTGTAACAGTCCTTAGAATAACCTTCAATTACAAGAAAACATGTGTGATAAACAAAAATGCTGCTGAAAATAATAACAATTAATAACTTTGAAAATTCATCATATTCATTTTGGTACCAAAACTATTCGTCTACCCACTAGTGTACCTATAGAAAAACCTTACTTTAACATATAACAAAAAATATTTAGGATATTCAAAATAAACTTATAAGAAAATATAATTAGACTAAATGAAAAATTTACTGGAGACTGAAAATCTTATCATCATGATTATCATTATTTCAATGATCAAAGACTCAAAGCAAATGAAGGCAACATAAAAACTATTTGGTTTTCTTAAAACCAAATAAAAAATGTCAGAAATTTTCAAGATTAAGCAAAAAAATCTACTATACAGAAAATCAGCCAGAAAGAATGTGAATAATAATAATAATAATAATAATAATAATAATAATAATAACATGACCACCAAACTAAAATTCAAAATTCCTAATCGAAGATTGTTTGTATATTACTCCACAGTTAATTCAATCATTTTAGGCTGCTAAGGCAACCTTATCTTAACTGCTAATGATATCACTGTGACCTCACGTTTTGTCACGGTGGTGTTACTAGGCCTACTTGATGCCTGTAGGCGCATAAGGATGAATTCAGGTCACATACGTCCGGGTTTAACAGCAGTCACGATTATGCTAGTGATTGACAGAACTTCACATTCATATACGCCACTAAATGTTATATACATACATACATACACACACACACACACACACATATATATATATATATATATATACAGCATAAATATTCACACATATAAGTACATACATGCAGTACAAACTGTATATATACTCACATATATAAAATATACATTCACACACACACACATATATATATATATATATATAAATATATACGTTATATATATGCTGTATATACACACATATATATATATATATATATATAGAGAGAGAGAGAGAGAGAGAGAGAGAGAGAGAGCGCTTCTTTGGTAAGATGCCATTAGCTGGCATTACCTGAGACCATTAAACCTTTCTACAGAGCAGTCACCCCAGGCTAAGGACCAACACATAGAAGAAAAAAAAAAGAAAAAAAAAAAGTACTCTGAAACAAAAGGTCATCGACCGACCACAGAAAAAAAATGATTCACACTAATTATAACTATAATTATAAGAGTTTAATTTTTTTTTCGAGGAGTTTTTTTAAAAAGTTCTTTAAGCTTTTTTTTAAAGATTCTTTTTTCTAAAGTTGTTTGCGTTTTTTTTTTATGAAGGAAAGTATGTTTTAAGCTTAGATCTAGTTTACATAATCTATGCTATGTAATTGTATTTTGTGCTATGTCTGTTGTATCTGTACTATGTATTGTTATGAGGACATGAAATAAAATTTACTGATTTTTAAACTACTTGTCTCTTGCAACTCAATACATATATAGTATTTTTATTACACAACTGTCAAAACATTGCGACCAAAATATTCACGTAATGTACGAAAAATTAATGATAGTAATCATAGAATTTCAAGCTTGTAAAAACAAGTAAAATACACAATACATTAACTAGTCTGAGAACAAAATATATACTAAATTAATAAATATATTAGATATGTTTTTAAGACCAAATAATCAACCTTAAAGAGCCCAACATGGATAAAAGGGAATAACAAACACAGGAAGGTATTGGAGTCTGGTTTCAGTTCCAGTTTCATCAGAATAGATGCTCACCAGAACGTCAGTCAGGCAAGCCCAACACACTCCACCCCGTGGTGTCAAATCCCAGCAGAGGCCTCCCAGATAAACAGCTTGAGCTCACGGTCGTGGGCTGGGATTGATCTGCTGCCATGGGAATGCTAAGCGAACACTTTACCACTCTGGTAGCCAGGACAAACCAGTTTCTTAAGAATTATTTGAGGTAAAAAAAATTTGAGAAGAGGAAATAATCTAAATATAATTTAGACAAATCTGATAAATTTTGATAAATGACACTAAAAAGGAATAATGGGATTGGGAGACAATGGGATTCTATAAACAAATTAGATGAGGAACTGAAGTAAAAGGAATGAAGCTCACAAAACAAGAGAAACTGAAAGAAGAAACAGATGGAAGTGGAGTTACCTTATGATAATTGAAGGCAAACATCAAGGCACGAGAGAGAGAGAGAGAGAGAGAGAGAGAGAGAGAGAGAAATGCGATTATACGAAAAATTCCCCCATTAACAACATCCATTGAAATTTCTTATCCAAAACAATATGCAATGTTGATAAATAAAGCAGATCTCATGGTGATAAAATGATTAAATTTAGAAAGTTTAAATACTAGGTTTTTCTATAAAATTACACGTGTATTTAGTAGTCTAAACATATCATTTCTAAGATGACCACTGCACACAAGCACACACGAATGCACGCAGTAGCACAAGCAAATTTTCTAGTTAGTCATGTTTCATGAGCAAATTGCAATATTTTTTTTTCCTAAGTTTGATAAGTAGAGGATTGCGTTGGATATAAATATACGTCTCATGAAATGCTCAGTTTCTAAGCCATATTGCTGTCCAATTAAATAAAATGAAACTTTCAAAGAAAACCTTAAATTAGAAATTATCAATGAGTCGAAACAATTTGGCTTGCTGGCTTCACCCAGCATGAACATTTTCGATTAGCTGCGTCAGATGTCTATCAAGGAAATAGTAACAACATCCATCAAATAAAAAAAGGAATTAGACGTAGGTGCAGCGCTTTAGAAATAAAAAAAGAAGTTATGAATGGAAAGGAAATGACTAATGCTTCAGATGGCATTACACTAACAGGAGTTCATGAAGATATGCAATAGAAATGAGTTCGTATGAAAACTTATGTAAAATATGAAATGTGAACATGAGAAAGCAAATGATGAAATAATAGGAGAGGAAGTAAGACACAGAATATAGCAAAGAAGAAGGACAATGTATGGTCATGGGCGAATGCGAATGAAAGAAACATGTCATTAGTGTAGCTTATGGGGCGCAAGAAGAATTGAAAGGGAAAACACTGTGCCAAATTAGATTAAAAAAGAATGAGGATCAGTTATTCACGTAGAAAACACGAGGACAATATAATCTTCGGATTTATCAGAAAGGGCAGAAGAAAACCTAGGAACACTTACATAGAAGGACCAAAAGCGATATTAGAAAGAATGAACCTTCATATACAGGAGTTCAATTGGGCTTGCGAGAGTTTTGATGCACAGTGTGTAGCAGCACTTAACGCGATATTGATGAGTCTACTGTGTGGGTGTATGAAGCAGCTTATAATTGAGAGTTCCACGATACAGTAGATAAGTATAAATAAAACAAGGATTGTTACTGTTTTTTTTTTTTTTTTCAAGAGCCACCCTCTACTATAAGACACTGTTTGGATGATCACAATACAAATATATATTCTCTCTGTAGCTACAATGACTACCTGATAGTTTTTGAACACGCAATCTTGAATCGGAATAGGATATAAATGAAAAAAAAACTGTTGTGGTCTGAACATAATTTTCTAACCGGTAACCTCCCTCTAACTAGCGTGAATGTTTTCGAATCTAAATCAAAATCCCCTTTGGATTATAATTAGCAGCTTATAAGAATTCTTTGGGTATCGAAAGGTCAAGAGGACCCTGACTATTAAGTATTAAAACAAGTGAAATAATCAGGAAGATGTAACCAGTAGATCTCTCTCTCTCTCTCTCTCTCTCTCTCTCACACACACACACACACATATATATATATATATATATATACATATATATATATATATATATATATATCATCTCCTCCTCCTACGCCTATTGACGCAAAGGGTCTCGGTTAGATTTCGCCACTCGTCTCTATTTTGAGCTTTTAAATCAATACTTCGCCATTCATCATCTCCTACGTCTCGCTCCATAGTCCTCAGCCAAGTAGGCCTGGGTTTTCCAACTCTTCTAGTGCCTTGTGGAGCACAGTTGAAAGTTTGGTGAACACACACGAAGCGAGAGGACGAAACATCTCTATAGTTTTATTCACATAATACTTGCATGCCTTA
>NC_090745.1:28216888-28224093 GCF_036898095.1 Palaemon carinicauda
AAAAAAAATAAGGTCATTCTCTTTATAAAAATTAAATAACGGTTCCAACTTCTTCAGGATATTATTTCAGACAGCTTTACCTTTCAGATGAAAGATAACTGGAAAGAATTCCTTTACGTTGAGTATATCAAGTATAAGAAAGATAGCTTCAAGCGTTTAAATTTAGATATGAGGAAATCTTATCTCATTTAGGTTCTTGAATGGTGTTTCGCCAAATGTTTAATTTAACTCCATATCCTTCCTAAGAAATATCAGACACTTCTGTATCGTTAACTTTAACAAATTTAACAAAAAGCAATTTACTTTCTAATCGACAAAATCCTTTACTTTTGGCCATGATTATGTCGTACACTAACAAGGTAATACTATACAGAGAGAGAGAGAGAGAGAGAGAGAGAGAGAGAGAGAGAGAGAGAGAGAGAATCAGCCCTACATTGAAAACTCAAAATAGATACCACATGAGAATCCGGCTTCGGACCCAAAGTTTAAAGTAAAACTGTGCCTTTTCAATCTGCAGTAGAGTAGGGAGACGCAGATGCACCTTAGATCTCAGAAGTACAATATCCAGTTGGGTGTCAAAAAACCATTCACTTTTTAAGGTAGAATTTATCGAAGTTTTAATCTTCCAAAAACAATAGAGCTTCATCGACTGTTGGGGTATATTCCTTGAAACTATTTATTCTTGTAATAAATTAAAAGATTTATTCATTAATTTGAGGGCAGAGATCAATCTTATAGACAAAATGATCAATTTCACTTGCATTTGAAGTATTTTTAAACACACCAAAAGTATTTAAAGCTATAGGAGTGCATAATATAAGGTCTTTTACCGCATAAATAAATTGGTAACACAAGTAAACTCAAATAAACCACTCAAATTAAATTAATAACCAATACTAAGAACGGCACAGAACACGCACACCCATATATATATATATATATATATATAAAGATAGATAGATAGATGAAATGTAAGGCATGGTGTCTAAAGACAAACAGACATACTAAATGCATATCCGTAAACAATAGCTCTCCAGTGGGTCGGTAACAACTTGCAAAGCAATTATAAGCTGACAGCGCCATTAACAGCATGGCCACAAAGCCACAGAACAGCATTGGAATTTAATCTAATTTTGAACATTTCTTTCATTACGTTCTTGTTGCGGTCAGACCTCGAGACGAGAATATTCAGTCAGTGGCAGAACATTAAGAAATCTAGCGAATAAGGAAAAATATGTAATAGCGAGCAATTACACTCTAAACACAAAAATAAAGTACAAGATTCCCAATGACTTGAAAACCGCAGAAACCATTGCATTAATAACATGACCAGCAAGAGAAAAAGACAAAATAATAAGTACTGCAACAAAATACAAAATCAACATAAAAAATTAGAAACAAGATGCTGCCGAAAAAGTTGACAAGTTACTACAATTACTACTCAAAAAAAAAAAAAAAAAATCATATTCAACCTTTCCAGAAGTCAAAAGTTTCCAGATTATGAATATGGTTAATGAAGCTTATAACAAACCCTGAGGAACAGATCATTTGGTCACGTTGAGTCCCGAGGAAAGTTACCCAAGTGAAGATTTTGCGACTGAGGTTTCCAGCAAACCGTGCAGGAAGCAAGTTCCAAGGACATACGTATGAAAGAACTGCAAAATACATGAGGTCTTGGCCGTTTGTTTACCTCTTCCTTCTTCCTTATAGTCAAAGGCGTCTTCATTTTCAGTTTTCTTTTCTTTTTCTAGCATACGTTTACACAAAATCCATTTACTTAAATTGTTTTTTTACAATGCCAATTACATAAAAATACTTTTTTTTTTTTTCATAATTCTACATAACTGATGAAAAAACACATGCTTTTAATTCCAAAAAGCTAAAAGATGAAAAGCTTATAATGACAACCTTTCGGGAAAGAACATCTAGTCGTGATGTATTAATTACCTTGTTCAAATTGACAACATCCACAGCCATCGAATGAATGAGAGAGAGAGAGAGAGAGAGAGAGAGAGAGAGAGAGAGAGAGAGAGAGATCTTCATACCTGGCCATTAGATTACCCAAAATGGGGGGGAGGGTGTTTCCATGTGTACAAGGACTGAAAAAAAAAAATATACCAATAACGTTTCAACCTTCCGTTTTTTATCATCTTCAAACCTGGCCTATAAAAAAACCTACAAAATGAAATTTCTGCAAACGTCATCAAAACGGAAAAGAGTCCAAAAATATCTGATCTCATCTCTTTACCCACGAAACCGAACACAGCCGTTGGTTCCGCGTACACACCCTTGTTCGAATTGCTACATCGAAGGTCGGCTTTGGAACCAGTAGAGACAATGTTGAAGGCAATCGTCAGGAAAGATGATTACTCGAGATTGCAGTCAAATAGATATAGTATGATACTTGGCTCTTTCATCCATATACAAATTTATATGATGTCTGAAAACATGAAGGGAGAAAATACCAAAATTGAAAGATTCGAATGCTAAAAAATAAAATAAAAATAGAAACAATTACCAAGATAAAAATGCTAGGATAAGTCCTACAAAAATGTATGAAAACATGTAGGACAGAGAGAGAGAGAGAGAGAGAGAGAGAGAGAGAGAGAGAGAAATTCCATGGTTATAAGCCAATTGACAACACATACAAACTTAGAAAGCCCGTATCTATGCCAAGAAATAGTCTTTCAAACAAATTCTTATCAATTACTTAAACCCAGACAAAACTTAAATCTAAACTATATTTAAAAGGGAGTCAGTAAAACCTCAGGAAATGGTTTGTAAAATTTCGAGTTCTCAAAGGTAACATTCCTATCTCTCCCAAAATATTAATAACTAATGGCTATACCGCAAGACCGTCTTTTCATGAAATCCCCGCATAAAACGAAATTGAAAACCAATGCACCTTTTATAAAAGCTCAGTTCCTGTAAGAGAATTCGTCACGGTGATTTTCCAAACGATGAATTTTCTCTAAGTGATCTACGTGAGGAAATGGTTCCATGTGGCTTAACTAAATAAACCTGAATACGCATCTGGTTTGCAAAATTCCAGCCACATCCAGTTTCAAGTCCCAAGGAGAATCATAAGACTGCAATTGACGCATTTTGCCAAAATCTTGAGGTACCGAAGGAATGCCGAGTTTTCGGTGCTTACGTCCTTATCTGGCCCACCGGACTTCCTCTTTGATAATGTACTGCTTCTGGCCAGGAGAGTGACAACGCACTAAACGGAACGAACAATAAGCCATTATACCTGCCAGGATTCACCACGTCAGAATGACAGGTAATATCCCCTGAGATCTTTTTAATGCAAGACACGAAACGCACTATGCGTTAACGGGCTTCTCACTTCTAAGGTGGTACGAATTGGTGTATACGATCATGAATAGGAAAAATCAAAGTTGCATTATCTTTCAGAGACATAGACTCGATTATTATCATTATTACAAACTAAGTTATAACCCTAGTTTGAAAAGCAAGATGCTATAAGCCCAACGGCTATAACAGGAAAAATAGCCAAGTGAGGAAAGGTAAAAAGGAAATAAATAAACTATAGAAGTAATAAACAATCAAAATAAAATATTTTAAGAACAGTAAACATTATTAAATTAGATCTTTCATAAATAAACTATAAAAAATTCAAAATAACAAGAGGAAGAGAAATAAGATAGAATAGCATGTCCGAGTGTACCCTCAGGCAAGAGAACTCTAATCTAAGAAAGTGGAAGGCCATGGTACAGAGGCTATGTCATTACCCAGACTAGAGAACAATGGTTCAATTTTAGAGTGTCCTTCTCCTAGAACAGCTTACCATAGCTAAAGAACCTCTTCTGCCAAGCGGAAAGTAGTCTCTGAACAATTACAGTGCAGTAGTTAACCCATTGACTGTAAAAGAATTGTTTGGTAATGTCAGTGTTGTCCGTGTTGTCCGGTGTATAAGAACAGAGGAGAATGTGGAAATAATAGGACAGACTATTCGGTGTATGTGTAGGCAAGGATAAAATGAACCGTGACCAGAGAGAGGGACCAAGTGTAGTACTGTCGGGCCATTCAAAGGACCCAATAACTCTCTGGCGGTAGTATCTCAACGGGTGGCTGGTGCCTTGATTACTGTACCAATATTCGATAACCAAAATTGTTGCGCCGGTTATTCGCTGATATAAAGAGTTGGCTAATTGCACATAAAAGGCAGGGAAATTTGAGGCCTGGTGCACGTCCACTGTCAGAGGGCTGTGGTGTCAAGTCCAATAGACCACGGAAGTGGGTGAAACATTCCACTAACTGTAAAAAGTTCTTAAGTCAAATCACTTCAATAAATTAAGCTATATCACTTCATTCACCCAAATGAAATTTCTTCTCATTTCACAAAATTTCAAACACGATCTTTTCGAAAGAGCAGCTGCATATTTTGCTCATACTACATAATAGCTATGAAAAGCCTTTACTTGACAACTCTCGAAAACTCCGACTGAAGTATTTAGAAGTAGCAGTAATGGTATGAAAAACATTGCAAATCTGATTACCTCAAATGACTCGCACACAAATCTAATAATTTGTGTTGACAATTCTGTTGACATTAATTCTTCTCATAATGAATTGATGATCTACATTTCATTCTTAAGGAAACTTTTATATATATATATATATATATATATACACACATATATATATATATCTATACATATATATATAAATATATATCTACACATATATATACACAAACACACACACACACACACACACACACATATATATATATATATATATATATTATACTTCCCTTCAAATAGCTGAATAGTAAAATTACTAAAGGAAAATTACACCGCAGTCAATAAATGCTCCATACTAATTATAGATAAATGTATAAATAAAAAATATGTTCTGGGATTTATAAGTAATTCCCGCCATAACTATCAAATTCTATTAGCTAGAAGGAGCAAACGAATGTTTTCACTTCTGAGATCACTGGCCTTAAATAATCTATTAACAAAAATTTCATATTTCTGTTCGACTGATCTAATATATATATATATATATATATATGTATATATATATATATATATATATACATATATATATATATATATATACATATATATATATATATATGTATATATATATATATATACATATATATATATATATATATATATGCTGTATATATGTGTGTGCGCGTCAATGGGTTCAATAGTAGATACTGTATGTCTGTTTCTGAAACATGTAAAAAAAAATAATCATAGTGTGTACAACTGAAATTACTAATTGTCGAGGAATGCTGTGCTGCCATCTCTTGTATATATTTTCACTCCATGGACTAAAGAAGTTATTTCTTTGTTTATTTGGTTGTCCTTGTTTTCTGTTTTTTTTCCTACATGGAGTCCCCGGCATATCTCTGATCACTACCTGACACCTAGCCATCCGTAACAGTAAGCACTGAAAAGACTCCTTTATATAAATTGTTCTATGTATTAGTGTATTATATAATGTAATGTGTGTTAAAGTGATTCAATGTTTATAAGTATATATTGTATAACTAATGAAGATTGTTTGTGTATTGGAAATGTCATATGTTAAACTGTGAGTGTTTAAAAGTCTATAATGTATAAACTATAAGGTTGGAATTAAGTTTTACTTCATTGTACATTTTCTGCAGTCAAGAAACTTTATATAATATAATTAAGTTATATAACTGTAAATATGTTTATATTTATACTTGGTCAGTCATCTTCATTCTTGTCCTAGACCTTAGACTCTTGGTCATTGTATCTTATTTCATCTTTAGATACTCATGATTCTTCGTCAGATTGTAATCACGTGCAGTACTTTTCCTGATCCTGAGTATAAGCGCAAGATCTTCAATAGACCTTTAATGAAGTTCCTGGTGTTATACATGAAGTTTGTTAATTCTGTGTGTTTCAGTTTGTAAATATATTTTAAGTTAATAGAATTTTTCATGTTATACCTATCTATTAAGAAATTAAACAAGGAAACTTAAAAATGAACAATCAAATATATTTTTAAAAGAACCAGAGTTCAGGGAATATAAAATCTAAAAACCATAACTCGACACTAATGCATAGGTAAATGAACAGCAATTTTAATTAAACCTACTTATCAAAACCTATATCAATTTGCTGAAGGTGAGTACCTATAGGAACAGATCTACAAGAAACTGCCTTCAGGTAAAATCAACAACCAAAATCTATAGAAAACCTCTCCAAGAAAAAGTCTGATTTCCCTGACGAAACAAAACCGGTCCATTGCATCAGTTCTTGGCCTCATCTTGGGAGTACTTTCAAGAGCCGACCTAGTTGGCAAAGTTGCAGGACACACATAAATTGTTTACATTTCTACACTAGCTAGTGTTGTTCACTATTGTTTACTGAATGCACTGAGCTTCGTATAAGTGACTCATGATAGAATTTGGGATCCTTTCTGGATGAATATATTTTATTACAATTTTATCAATCATTTACATATATAGGGATATTCTATGGTTGTATGATTTTCATTTTTATTTGAATATATAAACACAGAAGCATTTCTATGTAGAGATTGATATTCTTTTTGAGTAATGCTAGGAATCTACTATACGCTTGTAAAAAGTTTTCAGACTTGAATAATCCGTTTCATTCAGGATATGGCCAAAGGATAATGCAATGATCTCGTCAGTCAACGACTTGAATGAAAGAAACGACAAATGAAAGGGAATAAACGACACAAGAGAAGACAACGAGGAAATTCTACAAAGTACGAACACATTCAACTAAAATACATAAGTATATTTTTACGTATAAACATATCTTTTCTTTAACAAATAAATGCCAGCCTTTCTGTAGCTTTCCCATAATGTATAAAGTCAAAATATAGTTCGAATTCCAAGTTAAACAGTTGGGTCTATTAGAGAGAACAAATAACTGACTGTTGTTGCAGAGCTAATCAATTGATCAATTAGGATTAAATATTTGCTCAATGAATCTAGTCACATGTCCAATTAACTCATCTATCAAAACCATAGATGTAAGGTTTACCCATTTACTGAAAATGTGTTTGCAATTCAAAAAATAAAAGAGTTTATGGTTATTATTATCCCTATAAAAATTTCTGGCATGGAAAAGATCACTACAAAATAAAGAATTGAAGGTGATTATTGGAAAGACAAAGTCAGGAAGGAAGAGGGGGAAGGAAGAAGTAAAGATTCATGT
>NC_090745.1:28224593-28242093 GCF_036898095.1 Palaemon carinicauda
GTTTGAAATTTATCTAGAGATACCATGGTTACTTGAAACCTTATTTAAGAGACCAGAATTTCAAATTTCAAAATCTGATTCCAAGAAATTTAATGTTTCGATGTCATAAAGTCTTCATTGGGAGTTTTATAACATCTATATTCTGCCAAAACTGGAATATTAAACTACCTTGTCTTACGTATCGATATTATCTTAACCAATATATTTTGAGTTGAAGGGTTCCGAGTTACCATCACTAGGGAGTCATTATATATATATATATATATATTATAAATATTATATATATATATATATATATATATATATATATATATATTTATATATATATATATAATATATATATATATATGTTTTTTTCTATCGGTTCTGCTTCGACCATTATTTTGAGTTACAGGGGTATCTAATAATCTCTCTAACGAGTTGTACAAATTATTTTTCCTATTAGGACTATTGTATTCTGTATCATTAGGAGTTTTCGAATACTAAAGAGCCTCTCTGAAAAGTCCTACATGTGTCTTTTTCTATTGACATTTTCAGCCACCATTCCTTCTAGGAATACGTGCCATCAGTAATAGTCTAGCCACTATTCCTCGGAGTCAAAGAAGTACCCCAGTAGCATCTCTAAGGTGCAACCATTTGCTTCTCCTGCTGCACTGTCCCCATTAACCTCTCTTTGGATCTTATATTTTTCGGATTATGTGTCTTTACTCTTAAAACCTGCAATTAATACTTTCTGCATTTATACGATAGTTCTCCCACTTATTATGAAAGTACACCAATATTCCATTTCAATTCAAGTTCTGTGTAACACACGAAACTCAGCAAGTCCAAATGCCAGTTCGTGACCAGAAATTTAAATTTCAGGATTTGCAAAGAAGTTGCGGTGTTTCTGATCCGTAAGATATCAGTACTCAGAAATGTTTCAAGTACCCTGGTATGAAGTCTAAAAAAAAAATAAATATCAATGTGAATTAAATATTTTTGTTATATTTGCTGCCTGTTAAAACTACATTTTTAAAATTAGGGCTTATTCCGATAATTCGTCTACAAAATATATTCGTACACGGTGGGAATGAAATAAAATACCTACAGTAACCCTTCCTTTCTATATCGCCATGTCCGAAAGCCTTAAAGAATTTAGCATAACTACAGCATGAACAAATAATACAAAATTTTCGAATACATATGAAAAAACCCCTCACTAAAAAAGGAAGAAATAAGAATTGAAAGTCAATAAACCGCATTTATTTTTCCCAAAATTAAGGGACGGTTCTTTAGAAAATAATCATAATTATAGAACTTAGAAATGCCACAAAAAAAAAAAAAAAAAAGGAAACCGCCAATAAGAAACCAGTATATAAATCATGACCTTTTAAGGAAGATATGTATATGAAATTAGATGAAAAAATTAGTAGGAAATATTTTGCACGTAATATTCAGTTTAAAATAACCATTAACATACTGAATTTTGTGCAAGACATTTCATAATAATGCACATTAGACGACACATATTTTGCAGGATACCAAGATTCGAAAAATATTTGAATTTTTGTGTGTGTCTTAATTTTAACGACAGAAAGCAAAAATATCGACCCACAAAATAAAAGCAAAATATCGACCCACAAAATAGAATAACTAGAAATGAAAACATAAGATCAAATATCTCTCTAAATGAGTCCACGTTTATCTAGTCTTATTTTTTTATCTACGTACAAGAAGCGTTCACATATACTTGGTCTTGTAAATAGTGCCTTGATGGACTCTGCAGCCAACAGCTGTATATATTAGTACAATGCAGCGCGGTGCTTGTCAAATACATTACTGGAATACTGCACGGGAGCAAAGGCATTTATTGGAGCACTTAAGTAAGCGTGTACAATAATATAATATGTGGGGCAGCAAAAATAGTAAAAAAAGATATTCTAAATAACAATAAAGAAATAAAATAACTTATTATACACTAAACCACAATGAGAGAGAGAGAGAGAGAGAGAGAGAGAGAGAGGAGAGAGAGAGAAGAGGAGAGAGAGAGAGAGAGAGAGAGAGAGAATGTACGCCCTTTATATCATGTCTAGAATATTAAAGGAATGATAAAATATAAAACTCCGAAAGGGAAGAAATTCGTATATATTATTCATAAATTCCGTACTCACATAAAGCCTCAATGCAAAAAAAAAAACAAAAAAAAAAAATCTTTATCCTCGTCCTTCTCAAAAGAGACGAATAACTAGATGAATTTATGCGAATTTCTGAAGATCCCGGTATGTTCTGTCGGCAGACATGAGAGGCTGTGACGCTTACTAAAAATATTAATAAGGTCAGAGTGATATTCGTCATTCATTAATAATCCCAAACCTCCGCAATCTTTTACTCTCTCGTATTCAACTTTACATCAATTTCCGCTGGAATAAAATTCATTTCATTAAGATATATAACATAAATACAAATCAGAATTCAAACTTTAAATCCACTCCAAATTAACACTCATTTATTGGATTCAATCTAATTCAAATAAAAGACGAGAATGATCACTACCAAGGCATGTCAGAATTAAAAAATAACTCTTTAATGGACACAAGTTTAACATGGTATTACCCTGGTTGGAAAAGCAAGATGCTATAAGCCCAAGGGCTCCAACAGGGAAAAATACCCCAATGAGGAAAGGAAATAAGGAAATAAATAAAAGATATGAGAAGTAATGAAAAATTGAAATAAAACATTTTAAAAACAACAGCATTAAAACTGATATTTAATACATAACTATATATATATATATATATATATACACATATATATATATGTATATATATATATATATATACTGTATATGTGTGTGTTTAATAGACTAAAATAAAATACTAATCTTTATCTCGGAAAAAAACATAATTCTTTAACGTTAACATTATTTTGAAATAAGTACTTTTTACATCTTACAGTGAGTATATATATAATGTTAGAAATATACGTTTCCTAACAAAGAAAACTATAATGATAGACAAAAATTATCGCTACGTTTAATGAAAAGAAAAAAAAAAAACGAAAATACGCTCATATGAAGTTCACAGCGGATATAATCCGCTTTCCTTAACACTAAATCACGATCTTTTTTTTAATCACAAGATCTGAATCTTATGAAAATCCTCTTGAACAGGAGAACTAAAAGATCTTTTACAAAATGAGTCTTCCATTCCTTTTCTTTCTAGAAAATTTCTGAAAATATTTCTATTCTCAACCGATTGCTCAGAGTTTTTAAGAATGACTAAAGATTCTGTTTATTAAGAGTTCTTAGGATGATTTAATCTTAGATTCAAACGTTGCTAACTATTTTTCCCATCACAATAATGTATAGAATTTCTATTTGAAAGTGAATTTCTAAAGCGTAGACAAGATTTGAATGAGAATATAAAAGTTTTATTTCAAATATGATATCTAATATTCAGCGTAAAATGAATACAGAAATCTCTCTCTCTCTCTCTCTCTCTCTCTCTCTCTCTCTCTCTCTATATATATATATATATATATATGATATCTAATATATATATAATATCTAATATAATATCTAATATACATATATACATATATATACATATAGACATATATACATTTATACATATACATAAATACACACACACACACACACACACACATATATATATATATATATATATACATATATTCACATAAATATGCATATATATAACATATATATACATATATACATATATATACACATATATATACATATATATATATATATTTATATATATTTATATATATATATATATATATATGATATCTAATATATATATAATATCTAATATAATATCTAATATACATATATACATATATATACATATAGACATATATACATTTATACATATACATAAATACACACACACACACACACACACATATATATATATATATATATATACATACATATATTCACATAAATATGCATATATATAACATATATATATACATATATACATATATATACACATATATATACATACATATATATATATATATATATATACACACACATTAGATACAGAGAACAAAATACTTCGGTTACCTCTAAACACTTTATCATTCGATTCATCTAATGAATGCAATCTCATAAACCAATTGAAAAATTGCATGCTAAAACAAACATAAAAACAGAAACTCATTCGCACAGTTTTGCATAAAAAATGCCCAATAACTTCTCTAAGAATCGTCGCTCGCACAAATGATAAATATAAAATAGAACTGCGGTCATTGGATACGTTATTTTAAGCAGAATAATTATGCAGTCTTTGCTGGTAAGCTTTCTGACAATGTCAAACTTAATGATATCACAAACATTCTTATCGACTTTATAATATCACTAACCTTGTCATCGACTTTATACTAACACCAACATTTTATTGACTTTATAATATCACCAACATTTTATTGACTTGATAATACCAGCAACATTGTTATCGAATTAATAGTATCATCAACATTTCATCGACTTAATAATATCGCCAAAATCCTTATCGACTAAATATGACCAATATTATTATCCACTTAATATCGTCAACATTCTTATCGACTTAATATCACCAATATTATTACCGACTTAATTCCTTTAAAACCATCACTAACATTATTATCGATTTCTTGCGTAATGATTCTTAAACATTCTCTACAATTGCAGCGATTCATTTATTTTTTTATTTGTTTTGAGACGCTCAAGGTTCTCGCAAAGTCATTATGTAAGAGGGTGCCACCCAAACGATTATCGTCTCTTTAGTTCAGACTTACAATACTCGACTATCTGCCATGCATCTAATACAACAGACCTTTATTACTATTACGTAACTCAAATTTTGGCCTAATGATTGAGTCCTTTATGCTCAGTCACTAGTTTCTCTTTATTATGCAATTTCAAAAGGTAAACATTATTGGGAGTGCAGAGACGCTGGTATCACTATCACAATTTATTCATAATGGAAGGCTAATTAGAATAATTTTATAATCATATCTATATCTGCATATAAAACAGTTGAGAGAGAGAGAGAGAGAGAGAGAGAGAGAGAGAGAGAGAGAGAGTAGAACCTTAAGAAGAGTTTATTGTAAACGTTAAAAAGTATGAGGAAAACTTTACTCAAAATTAAACTGTACCAAAATTAAAACAATAACTACTAGCCTTTCAAAGAGAACTTATCTTTTTTCTTTCTCTTCTTTTTAACAAAACATGTAATTGCAATAATGATAATAACAATGGTATTCAATACACATTTACGTAATGAAAATAATTTGTACTTCACACAGGGATCGAACCCAAAGGTTTCAAGGGAAAGCGCTCGTGTTTGACCCCGATGTGAAGTAAAAATAAATAAATACATGAATACTACTACTACTACTACTACTACTACTACTACTACTACTACTACTACTACTACTAATAATAATAATAATAATAATATAATAACGAGCAACATGATGTGAATTAAGAAGAAATCAACAAGGAAATGAGACTAGGACTTAGAAACCCATTAAAAAGAAGACAATGCTGTACATTACGAAAATCTGAAAAGTTAAACTATAATCAACTTTAAATCATTCTGGACATCACTAACTCGGGGCTTGTCAATGCGAAGACAACCATGACAAATCATTGAACACTAGAGAGAGAGAGAGAGAGAGAGAGAGAGAGAGAGAGAGAGAGAGAGAGAGAGAGAGAGAGAGAGAGATTCAGGGATCCTACGAATCTCTGAGATTCTGGTGAAGATGAAAATATTACGATAAAAGACCTTCGATAACATTCGTAATTAAGTAGAAATTCGACGATTTTATGAGGATATCCTATGAAATGGCTCCAGTGAAGAATATCATAAAAATGGCCCTTCAATGTCTACAATATTAATGCGCTGAAGGTGTTTCAAGATGATTTTCAGTACTGTTTATTTCTAAAAATCGTTATCATATGTATCAGACAATGACGTCACGCGATTATCATTTTAAATGCATTAGATAATATAAAACTTTTATCTGAAGGTTCAAATATATACTAAAATGTTCTACACGACTATAAAGTATTTTTAAGACCAAAGACTGTATGTAAGCAAGAGGGACAACCAACAGGATGTTGGAATGGGAAAAATTTGATTTAAAGCATGGCGAAGAAAATAAATAAAACAAACAAATAATGGCGTGATTACTTCAAAACTCGATTATATGACCAGATTAAGTAACACGGAGAACGGAGCCAAAACTACTCCTGACACGGAATATTTTCCGAAATATTTTGCTTGATATACTTCTGTGCGACCCTGACTCTCTCAAGCGATGAAATGATAAGAACACGTGTGATAAAATAACTCACGTTTTACAACCACACCTTGTAGTAAAGTTCATCTTTCTTTATCTCTTCCCAATGACGTGCAACAAGTGCTACTTGTTAGTCACTTCATCCATCTTTATTCTTTTTTTTTCAGGTTTTTGAATAAACCATCTTTTCCCCCCTTTCACTCTCGCTCTCTCTTAATAAATAAATAGCCATATATCATTTCGATTTCAAAACATAATGATGCCAAAATATGGTAAAATGAATACCTTTTCCCACAAGTACGCAGATCAACGTTTATCTTCTTTTATCTTATCTACCTCTTTAGGAACGGATGCAAAGATGAATCTAATCATCACGGAGTTGAAATGTTTATCAAAGTGAATATACTGCAGACTGATAAACAGAACGGAAAAAAACATTAGAGAAAAACAAACAGATGAGACACACATACATACATACATGTATATATATATATATATATATATATATATATATATATATATATATATATATATATATACATATATATATATATAGAACAAATAATCATAAATTAATTTATTCTTCAAACTAAGGATTTACTGGTACACAATATTTATAGTTATTTGACTTTAGATGAAATCGTAATACAATTAAGCCGTTGATAAAAATGAGAATACAGCGGGATACACATTGAAGTGAAGTCTAATAATGCTATATCGATACAAATCTGGTACAGAATAAACACATTAGAAATACTGTGAAGTTAGAACCCATAATATGACAAAAACCATCAACAGTCCTAACCACTCAAAACACCACCAGCAAAAATTAATCTAAGAAACATTTCTATCTAAAAGAAAGTGACTGAAGATAGGACTTGTGACCGCCACGCAACGCCACTCGGTGAAAATAGAATTTTGGTGGACATTATCTTTACCTGGACACATCTCTGTTTGGACTGTCTCGTTTCCGACAAACCCTGGCCACTGCTCTTCTCCAGTTAAGACGCGACTCTCTGTCCTTCAAGCTTTGGTCTGCCTGGTCTCTGTTAACACCGGCGGAAGTGACAAGAGGGGCCTTTCCCTTCTCCAGGAGCGACTCTTCCTCCTGGAGTACCTGGTCCAGCGGCGTCATGATAAGATCTGACGTGAGAGCGGGACGGACGAGTTAAATAAACTGTGGCATAAATCCGACCCTGATAAGAACGCAACGAACGATAAACTCGTCAGTGTTAGTGAAACAAGGATTCGTGACCGCACAAACACAAATTGAATTTTGTTGCGCCAGCACTCTCTGTAGAACAAGGACACGAATAACTCGGAATGTTTATAAACAACCATTACCTCCAAAAGCAAAAGTTAAATGCATCTGTCATCATCAGCACGCTGGCATAGCCTGAGGCAGTGCTCTAAGAAGGGGCCTAGAAACATTGCTACCTCTTTCCGGCGGCGCGAACGAAATCATACTTAGGAGATCATTCATTAACGGAAGGAATAACCTATTTCACGTCCACACATTATCGAGGGTTACGTAACGAGACGAGTTAGAATCCCCTCGAGAAGGGGAGAGGATGGAGGATAAGCGAAGGGAAGGAAAGGGGAATGAATGTTGTCTCTGTAACCTCGGATGCATGTTCTCGGGGCACGAGTGATACTTTACACAGTAAGATAGAAAAGGAGAGAGAGAGAGAGAGAGAGAGAGAGAGAGAGAGAGAGAGAGAGAGAGAGAGAGAGAGAGAGAGAGAGAGCCTCTGCAAAGAATGTTATAAAGCTAGCTACCCTCATGGCTAGGCAAACGATGCAATAAAAGGCTTACGATTGGCAGTCTTGCTCTCTGGCTCCGTGTGGCCGATGCTCTCGCCGAGTCTTACCTTGTGTCTAAAGGAACTCCCCCAGCAGCAGTGAGGGCTTGTCCGACGGCACTAAGTTATCAAGAGGAGAGGGAGTAGTTAGAGCGGCGTAGAGATTTGCAGAGGTAGATGTAGATGAGGTTAGCCCACGATCTCAACGTATACTACCCGAGGCTAACGATGGGAAGTCAGGGTTCAGTCTCCACGGACCCCTGGGGGAGTGCAAAGAAGGCGGGGCCAGACTCGGGTTTGCAATAACGATGCCCCGCCTCGACCGTGGCACTCTCACTCTCCAGCCAGCAGTAGGCAACCCTCACTTCACATGGTTCAAAAATAAAACCACCTGTTTACATGTCTTTCACTTCCGTTTCGGCTTGACATAACTATTCTTTTTTTTTTTTTATTTCATTTTCACCTCGTCGTATATGCATCGGCAGTGTGTCTTCAGACAACTTGGCAATTGGCTTCCCCATGTCTCCCCCCTTCCCTTTCGCACAACTGGCAACCTGACAATATAGTAAAGAGAAAATAGAAAAAAAGGTTCCCGTTTAACCTCTTGAAAGATATGCGCTTCCAACGAGAAAAACGGAAGTAATTTGCAAGACGGACTACTACAGATAATAACTCTATTGTAACACGGGCCGAAAAGAACCAGTTTATCCCAGAGGGGTTAACTATTCCGTTTCCCCTCTCGAGGTTCCATACGTAGCTACTTGCTCAACTTTCCTGCGAAAGCAGCTCACAATAGCGACCCATTCAAGACCATCAAGTGGAGAAATAAAAAGATACAAAGAAAGGCCAACAAACAAACTCGAGGGTGGGGAAGCTGTCATCGCTTACTCGTACGCTGAAACTGAATGAAATCGAGGCGTCCAGAAGAGGCGATGACTTACTTCGTCAGGTTATTCACTTCCTGGTACTTACTGATAAACACTTAACAGTTACAATTACTAAAAATCCTCTCTTTTCCCACGTGGTTAATAGAGGATGAAAAGATAATTGAAACACATCAATGGCTCGGACAGACACGGACTCACAGTTCCTCATCCGCCTTGGAATGTCACACAGTCTGATGGTACAGAACCGTGTCACTGATCATTCTCTGTCGTGAATCGTTCTTTTTAATGCATTAGATTCTTGGCCATAATCAGAACTTTTATCTTAATTAAATTCATTGCGAAAACGCATGAAGATACTGGTGCCATATTGAAAATTGGCATTAATCAAATGCTTCTACTCCATGCTTCCGGTTTCATCTCTCTCTGTCTCTCTCTTTCTCTCACGCGCTCTCTCTCTCTCATGTCCGGTACTTAAATCTTTGGGCCTATTACAAAAATAAAAATAATGCAGTCGATTGAAAATATTAAAGCAAATAAGATTGTAATGATAAATGGACCCAGTTAGTACATAAAGTATGTCACCAAGCAATCTCACAAAAACAACTGGAATTTCTTTCAATAAATTTTATATTGAAATTCTTTCATTTCAGAAGACTGTAGCTTGAGCATAATTTTGCATATCCAATCACATAAATAAACATTTACCTTGTATCTTTAAAAAAAATAAGTATACAGTATATATTACCATTACACTGTTCCCTCTAGAAGGAATAGTGCTTCAATGAAGATTTTTTTTCTAGTTTTCAAATGCACTCACATTAAAAAGAGGCAAAGCTGCAGAAGATGGCCTAACAGTTTATTTAATAATAGATGGAGGAGATTACATACTAGAAAAATACTTCACACAAAATATCTGCAAGAATGCTCTCTAACTACAGATTGGAAGCGCTTTATCATTATACTGATTCACAAAAAGGGATACAAAAATACCTGAAAAACTGCTGCCCAATAAGTTTAATCAGTAATATATAAAATATCTACAAAGATCATATTGGGCCTAATATAAAGACAGCTAGACTTTAATCAACAAGAGAGCAGGCAGGCTTTCTGGGTATTCAACAACTGACCAAATCCGTGAAATTAACCAGCTATTGATAAAAGTATGACGAACAACTAAGCATGGCATTTAAAGGCTATGAAAAAGATTTTGATTCTGTCAAAATATCGGCAGTAATGAAACCCTTCAAAGATAACGTATAGATGAGTCTTATATTAGAATACTTTTATATATCTATACGGTATATACAGCAATCCTAAAACTACATAATGATAGTGAGAACATTCCGATTGAGAAAGGAGTCAGATAGGGAGACTCCACTTCTCCTATATTATCCAGTGTGTTTAGAAAAAGTTCTTAAGAATTTTGATTGGAAATATGTAACAATTAACAATAATGGGTAACACCTTAACAACTCAAGTTTTGCAGATGACATAGTTTGGTTTGGTGAATCATGGGAGAAATTGCAAAATTGCAAAATAGAGAAAGCAAAATAGTAGGACTGAAAATGAATATGAGTAAAACTAAGATAATGTTCAATGAAAATATAGACAACTAATAAGGTTTAGGACAGGCAATAAGTATTTCCCCAGGACATGAGACCTAAATTAAAAGGATAAACATGGGATGGAGAGCTTTTGGTAAACAAAATTAGATTATGAAATGTAAAATACAACTTTCTCTAAAAAGAAAAGTATTTGATCAGATGATCCTAGCAGTATTAACTTATGCATCAGAAACTTGGAGCCTTATCAAAGCCTTAGAACATAAGCTAGTTACAACTCAGAGATATATGGAATGAATAATGATGGGATTAACACTAAGAGACAGAAAAAGAGCAACATAGATACGAAAGTAAACTTAAGTAGAGGCTATTCTGACATGCAAGAAAAATAAATAGACATGAACAGGGCATATAATGAGAATGACAAATAATAGATGAACTTTAAGAATAACAGACTGGGTCCCTAGAGATTGCAAAAGAAGCATGGGAAGGAAGAGAAGACGATGGATTGACGAAATAAGAAAATTTTAGGGTATAAACCGGTATACAAAGTCCATAAACAGACTCGAGTGGAGGGACATGTCTGAGGCCTTTGTCCTGCAGTGGACTAGTAACGGCTGATATTGATTATATATATATATATATATATATATATATATATATATATATATATATATATATATCTATCTATCTATCTATCTATATATATATATATATATATATATATATATATATATATATATATGTATATATATAATAAGAACGAAATGAAGTTTAATATATTAAATCTTTTGAAAGCACTTAGAGGATATTATATACGATAAACGCAGCAATACAAAATGAAGAATTGACTTGAACGCCAAATAGATGAATCAATGTATTAACTTGGTGAGAGAGAGAGAGAGAGAGAGAGAGAGAGAGAGAGAGAGAGAGAGAGAGAGAGAGAGAGAGAGAGAGAATGTTAAAATATAACATCGTTCAAGGGAACTACCTAAAAATACAATGTAAATCAAAAGCTAAAGGGAGAGAAACAGACATACTGTAGAGTGAAGTTGACAGGAAGCGTACAATTGTTTTTTGGGAACTGTCTACCCTGACAGAGACAGACCGAAGCTCAATTGAAAGCTCGACAATGTTTGGAAGGCCTTCCACTTCCCCTCCAGAGAGAAGGACCAATTCCTTTGGCTGTTCTACGAACGATCCAAGAAGATCCGACAGGCTTGCGTCTTCTCACGGCCTCCTTAGCTGAGTTATATTTGAACATCGAATCTGTTTTCTTAGGACGGGAACAGAAAACACACCAGGATATAATGGTCAGTTCTTGCTGGTTTATTCCCTCGATGACTTTACTTTCTCGTTCTCCCTTAATTGTGGATATCAAATATATAGTATGTGCATAAAAAACACATCTGTTTACTGCTCATATCTTTCACTCCTGTCATTTCTCGCAGTAAATACGACTAAAAAACCTGACAGAAAAATAAATCTTTTTTCCTTAAACATAAATACGTAAAAAGCTACAAATAATCATTGTACATTTAACATAAAATACCAGCACAGTAAAATACTACAAAGGACTTGATATTTCATGCCTGTTACAAGCACTCTTAACAACAGGTTACGAGGTTGGCTTACAAATCAACTTTTCATTGTTTACCTGTAATTTTCCTAAGATTTCAAAAATATAAATCTCAATATGAACATTCTTATCCAGTAATTTTTTCACACACACTCACAAACACATACACACCCACACAAAATCATCGTAAAATACTTGCCAATATTTACATACAAAAGAACGCAATGTACATAAGACATTTAGTCTCAGTGGTTACAATCCACATAAAGGAAATGGATCAGAGACTACCCATCAACCTATCAATCCACATACACACACTCATACATACATATATATAAATATATATATATATATATATATATATATATATATATATATATATATATAAATATATATATATATATATAAATATGTATAATCATTTATATATATATATATATATATATATATATATATATATATATATATATATATGTATATATATATATATATATATATATATATTTATGTATATATATATGTATATGTACACACACACACACACACACACACACATATATATATATATATATATATATATATATATAACCACATATGCACGTAGATACAAATATTTGATAAGTGAGTAATGGTGTAAAATATACCACACGAGTCTTTTTATAGTTTATATATAACATATCTGTTTTTGACGTTGTTAATACTTTATAGAGGACATAGCTGTTTTGAAGTTGTTACTGTTTTTAGAATGATTTATTGTTAATTTATTCTCATAATTTCTTTATTTCCTTATTTCCTTTCCTCACTGGGCTATTTTTTCCTATTGGAGCCCTTGGGCTTATAGCAACTAGGGTTGTAGCTTGGCTAGTAATATTTGCCCCTAATAACACATATGATGATGGAGTATAACTACTGCGAATTTGCTAGATTATCTAACTTGAGGATAGAGACGTCTTCTCTAATAACGTATTTGAGGATGGAGGCGTCTTCTCTAATAACAAAATACTTAAGTTGATGACTTTCCGTAAAGACAGATATTTCACCCCAAAACGCAGTAATTTACATAGTAACGGAACCAAAACCAATACAGATATTTTCCAGAGAATCCAAAATTTAGTGTGAGAAATTCGCAACCAAATTTTTGTTCCCTCTTACTCTGTTATGTTTGCGACGAAGGTGATAGAATTTTCCCTGCATGAAAGTACAGATAAATTATCGTAGATCTGAAAAATCGACGGAGAAGGAAGATTAAACTGTTTAACAGTGAGAATGTCTACGGGGCTAATGCGTCGTGTTTCACCAGGTTGCTAGTGTGAGGCTCGATATTTGGTGATTTGACTGCATCATTATTCACAATTTGTGTATACATCCGCGTTATGATTTTAGGGTATGGTGATTATATTGGTCTTATCTAATATTTACAATAGTTTGCATGGACTTTGGAAAAGTAAAAGCAAATGTTTGCATCTTCTTCATTGGAATCGAAAGTCATTTGCAAAAATTTTCATTATAACAAATTTACCAAATCATACTGAGCGTACTTCAATTTCAAAAGAACTACATGGACAAGAGTTTTAAAGAAAGGTTTTATAGGGGTTGACACTATAAATACACACACACATATATATATATATATATATATATATATATATATATATATATATATATATATATATATATATATATATATATATATATTCATCATCTCCTTTTACCAATATTGACGTAAAGGGCTTCAGTTACATTTCGCCAGTCATCTCTATCTTGAGCTTTTAAATCAATACTTCTCCAATCGTCCGCTCCTACTTCACGCTTCATAGTCCTCAGCCATGTAGGTCTGGGTCTTCCAACTCTTCTAGTGCCTTGTGGAGCCAAGTTAAAAGTTTGGTGAACTGATATCTCTTGGGGAGTGCGAAGAGCATGACCAATCCATCTCCATCTACCCGTCACCATGATCTCATCCACATATGGCACTCAAGTAATCTCTCTTATAATTTCATTTCTAATCTTGTCCTGTCAATTAAATCCCAATATTCTTCTGAGGGCTTTGTTCTCAAATCTACAAAATCTATTGGATATTGTTTCATTGTCATACCACGACTCATGTCCATACGTAACAGATCTCACTAAACTGATATATATATAGCCTGATTTTTGTGTGTAATTTCAAGCGATTTGATTTCAAAATTTTACTTAACCTAGCCATTGTCTGATTTGCTTTTTTCAATCTTTCACTAAACTCTATTTCTTAAGACCCTGTATTGGAGATCATAGTTCCTAAATATTTAAATGATTCTACCTTATTAATCCTTTCTCCCTCCAATGATATTTCATCTTCCATTGCATATTCCGTTCTCATCATCTGTCTTTCTTCTTTTAATCTTGAGCCCAACCTCCTGATATATTTCATGCATTCTGGTAAGCAAGCATTGCAAATCCTGGTGTGTTCTACTTATAAGGACAGCATCATCAGTATACTTTAAGTCAGCTAATTTCCTATTACCAATTCAGAACAATCCTTCTCCCCCAGCTCAAATTGTTCTATGCATCACCAAATCCATGATGAGGATAAACAACATAGTGGCCAGAAACTCCCTTGGAGTACTCCACTATTCACTGGAAATTCATTTGATAGGACTCCACTACACTAACATTAACTTTGCACTTATGGTCATGATCAGGCTTAATCAAATTAACATATTTAAAAGGAACTACATCATAACGCAGGATTCTCCACAAAATTGGCCGGTGTACACTATCAAAATCTTTTTCATAGTCCACAAATGCCATCAACACTGGATTCCTATATTCTACACATTGCTATACAACATGTCTTAAAATGAAAATTTGGTCAGTACAACTTCTACCTTTTCGAAATCCTACTTGTTCATCTCTCAGCTTTTCATCAATCTTTCTCTCTACCCTATGTAGAATAAGCTTACTATATATTTTCATGACAACTGACGTAAGTGTGATGCCTCTGTAATTATTGCAATCACCCAAATCTCCTTTTTTGGCCATTTTCACCAACACCCCTAGCTCTAATTCATCCCATTATAAGTCACTTAATTTTCGGAATATATCATCTCAGCAGATATTCCATCATATCCAGGAGCTTTCCATCTCTTGAGTTTTCTAAGAATAGCTTCGACTTCAAACACACTGAATTCATTTATTCTCACGTCGAGGTCTTCCTCAGCTTCGGGTATATCAATCAAATTATTTCCTTCATACCTCCTATTTATGACCTCACTAAAGTGTTCCATCCAACGTAGCCTTTCTTCATCTTCGGTTGCTATAACAGATCCACCATTCTTTCGGATGGGTATATGCTTCCCCTTCTTTGCCCCCATGGAGATTTCATTAATAATTCTATGAGCAATTCTTACAACATAGCCACTCCCTGAATTCCTAGTTTTGTCAGTCTCATCTGCTTCACTGTCTAAATATTCTCTACAGTCATTCCTGGATCACCTTTTGACTTCACTATCAATACTGGAATACTTAGCATGCTCTACCTTGCAATTTTCATCACTTCCTCGAAAACTTTCAACAATCAATTTCTGCCTTTATTTCGTTTTTATAGTATTCCAAGTATCATTTAATATCCATGGCTTCCGCCTTGTAATTACATGTCCCAAAACTTCCCTACCAACTGACTGATATATGTTCTTAATATCACACCATTCTTCGTCAATTGACTACTCTTCTCCTTTAAAGTCTCCAAGACTGCAAATCGATTCCTAAATTCAATTGCAAAGGGTTCTCTGTGCACATCTTCTAGAAGCTTAGTTGTATCAAACCTAGGTATTCTATCCACATTTCTGATGGGTGCTTTCAGTTTTAATTTCAGTGTGGCAATGAGGAGCTGGTGATTACTACCAATATCTGCACCTCTATAGCTTCTTAAATTTCTCAGAGTCCTCCTTCTGTCCTTATTAATGGCTATGTGATCTTTTTTATTTTTGTAATTGCCGCATGGTGAAGTCCATGTATATTTGATGATGTCCTTGTGCTGGAAAAGAGTACCTCAATAACAAGATTGTTTGCTGAACAAACACTTATAAAATGGGCTCCCTTTTTATTTGCAACTTCGCCATGTCCCTCAACACCCATTACATTATCTATGCCTTGATTAACCTTTCCAACTGAAGCATTGAAGTCACCAATTACAATTTTCATATCTCTCTATGGGATCTCATCTATTTTACACTGCAGTTCTTCATAGTATTCATCTTTCATTTCTTCAGGGGCATCATTTGTTGGTGAATAGCACTATAATGGTCATATTGCACTGCTTTGATTTAAACTTTGCAAGTAACAATCTGCTATTTACAGCTCTCCACTTAATTAATCCCTTTTTACGCTCTTGGTGTCATCATTACTCCAACCCCTTTTCTTCGAACTCCATCAGTTCTTCCTGAATAGATATATATATATCGCCTTGGTCTAAGATTTCCTTATCAATACCCTTACAGCGCATTTCACTTAGGGCCAAGATATCCAAATTATACTTCATAAATTCATCTTCCACTTGGTGTAACTTCCCAATATGATTCATGGTTTTAACATTCCAATTATCAATTTTCAGTTTTGCTTTAGTATTTATAAACCGAGAGACTCTTAGCACCCCGCTACGCCGGGCCTGGGGGCCATTCTGTCAATTTTGCTTTCCATAGACTGACTAAATCCATAGAGGATTCATTGGCTAGATTCATCAAAGGATAGTCAGTTCCTTGTGATGTACAGTGTCTATCTAACTAAGGCAAGTGACCCCTGCTGGTCTGTCTCGAGAAATTGAACAAAATCCGGGACTACTGTAGTGCGTACAAGACTTCGTCAGTGTCGTCAGTCAAAAGTATTGAAATATTTCTCAAATAAGATATTTGCCTGAGTTCCTTGTTTCAGGTTTTAAGGAACCAATAATTTTAACATGGGATGTTGTTCCCAGGGCAAAGGGAATGGTGGTGTATGTTAGGACTGAGTGCTTTGTTTTTCATAAGTACTGCTATGGAGGTGGATGCCATGAGATTCAATTTTGGGGCAGGCATAACTTTTATTTGTGTTCCATCTATCAGAATCCAGAATTGGAGAATTCTATCTCCGATTGTCTTCTTACCAATATGACTAAGATACAACAAGATGGTAGAAAGGCATCTTCTATGCTTGTTGGCGTTTCAATGCTCACCATAGGGAATGGTTAAATTCTGTTTCACCTATTGATTGCTATGGCTTTAGAGCTTTAGACTTTGCCTCTGAATTGGGCTGTGAGCAACTTATAAGCGAAGCTACTCACATGTCTGGTAACTGCTTGAACCTAGCATACACGGACTCCCCTAATGTTATAACGTGTAAGGTTGATTCTCCAGT